>NC_056731.1:1776434924-1776609924 GCF_019279795.1 Protopterus annectens
TCACAGAGAAGGCTACCTAGGAGGAGGTAGGGGATTAGGGGAGGCCGTGAGGGCACTAGATAAGGAAATAGCAAGATATGAAGTGCTAAAGATGGAGGATAGAAACAAAAGCCAGGTATAAAAGAAATGAAGTGAGAAGGAAAGGGAATCAGTAATATGGATATGGAAAAGTAAATAAAAGAATCAGTCATATGGATATGGAAAAGTAAACTCTCAGTAATATGGATATGGAAAAGTAAACAAAAGAATCAGTAATATGGATATGGAAAAGTAAATAAAAGAATCATTAATATGGATATGGAAAAGTAAATAAAAGAGAGGTTGGCATTGAAGGGAAAAAGAGACAAATGTGAATACCTGGACCATAGGAGAAGTGAAGGCTTTATCCAAGTTCTAGGGAGAATAAACATGGATATTCTCAGTGCCCAAGGATTGGGAAGGAGTGAGGATTGCAACCTGCTCAGGTCAAAATGAGGGAGGTGAGTTTATAATTAGAAAGGGGAAGGGGGCTTATGGATAGTCACATGACAAAAGGAGAACTTAAGTGGAAACTGGCAGGGGAGATAGGGAGTAAGAGAAAGAGAGGAGAAAATACAAGTGTTAGAAGTAAAAATCAGGAAGACATCTAAAATACTATTAATGTATTACCTAGAGGTGGTAACCAACCCTGTCCTACAAGGACGAGGGCAGACTGGATTATACATTTTGTTTAGAAAGAATCTCTCCAGGGCTTATCAGCAGATTAGGGGGAGATATGAAGGAAGATAGACCATGTAGCTAAGGAAGATGGACAACAGCATATGAAATATACGATGCACATGTGCATGATCAGGTTTGTAAGTGATTATGAAGGAGAATCTAAATGGAGTGGAAAATTATGGAATGAAAAATAGTGATCAGAATAACTGGAGTGGGGAAGCTTCAATACTATAATGAACACGAAGGCAGATGGGATACTTGGAAAGAATGATAATGGGAAAAAGAAGAAAGAGGAAGTCAAAAGTGAGATAGAAATCGGTGAGGGTATATAGAGATTTAGGAGGAAAGCCACAAGACAGAATATGTGTCAATGTGGGAGGAGACAACTAGTGAATGGACTGCACTGGTCATTGATTAGGCTGTATGCATAGGAATGGATGAACAAGTACACGTAAAAGAAAAGAGTATATCTGACCATGTGCCAGTCTATCTGGTGACAGTGGTTCAACAGGTGGTATCTTTGGTAATGGAAAATCAGAAGGCTGTGTTTTTTTTCACACAGCAGATTCTTTGACTCGTTTTCTTCTACTGACATTTGCAGTGCAGCATAAAAGGTGCTTTACTTCTGATTTTGACATCCTTTGGATGTGGTATTAAACTGAACTCCCACACACGTGAGTTGGTGGTATGTTAGGAAAATGTTAAAGCTCTCACAACACTTTCAGAAAGAGTAGCAGAGCTTTATTTAAAAAAAAAACTAGTTTTACAAATACCTTTTCACAAAAATGTATGCATATCTACATAGTACAATATTATGTTATCTAAGTGAAAGTAATAATATGCACAATGATGTATAAAAAAGCCTCCCTGATAAATTCACCCTTCATCTTCCCTACTACTTATTCCACAACCAAAACTGTGCTGTAAGTCTGGCAGTTAGCAGAAAGGATTATTTCTATAAACTATTTACAAACTATTTCCTGTGATATGAGGTTTGATTCCCTCAGCCTTCATTGGCTTGCTGTGTGAACTTGAGCAAGTCATTTAACCAGACAGTGTCTTGGGGCAACTGGGGATTTGGTCTAGGATCCATAACTGACTCCTGGACAGCATGCCTTATAACTATCTATGCGCCTGTAATGCCTGCCTTATCCCATCTTTATTATACAGTAACTCTTCATTGCTTGCTCTCCACATAAACCTTACAAAAACATATTAGCCACTTCATAATTATTATTAAATGTAACTTTATTCCCTTTCATTACCACAGCTTTTTTGTCAGATTTCAGTTTTTTTACCCTCCCATGTTCAAGAAAAACTCTCAGTCTTACAAAGATTACACTTTCTTTTTTCTGTGTATACAACATTAATACTTTAACAAGTACTTTTCAACACAACCTGACATAAAACATTGCCACTCAGCAGTAGCTATACTTAATCTTCGGTTTCTATCTTTTAAAGCATTCTTAATACTTCCTGATAAATTAGCTTACGGAGCTAACTAATAATATTGCTAATTAATCTTGTCATATCATTTCCTTCTTCCCTTTGCTGGAGTTTCCATATTCATTTTCCATAAAGCAAACTTTTTCTTAAATCTATTTAACTATCACTGACACATAATCTTTTTTTTTGGTCTTTTTGAAGACTAATTGCAGTCCAAAATTCTTTATTTTTAATAAACAGCTACCTAAAATACTGTCCCATTCATAATTTATTTTCAAAATCTGGTACAATTATAAGGATTTTAAATAAACAGTAATGCTAACCAAACCTAACCCATTCTTTTCTGTCTCTGTCCAAATGCAAAATTTCCCTTTAAGGGGTTTAACGTTGATACTTATATAATTCCAGAAAATTATTTCTAGTGATTCCCTTTCTTTACTTTCTGACAACATAAATCCCCCTTTCCCCATATATGGTATTTTTCTTTTAACCACAGAGTAACCCAAATATATTTTCCTTTTAAATATTAACCTGAGTTTCCTCCATAACTGCCAAATCTCTCTTAATTCCTGGAAGATCTTTTTCCATTGCTTCCTTATAACATCCATTCCTCAATATTGTGTTATCATTTACACCATAGTTCTAGTAAAAAAGTCCTTTTTTATACCCCTTCCATCTCATGCCGTCCTTTGGAATAAAAGAATAAGGGCCGAATTCATAAATGGCTAATGACAATAACAATGCACATATCATAGTGCACCATTCTGTATTCATTAAATAAAACAAAACAAAGGTAAACAGCAGAATATGCTAATGAAAGCATAATGAGCCAAGTTACATGCTAATGAATCAATGCAAGATGGCAGAGCCATTCAGGATGCTATAAAGTAAACGTGTTAAGATGGTATAGCCCTTTGCCATTAACACCAAAACCTTTCAGAATACAGCCACCATCACACTTAGAAGAAAAAGCAATGTTAGAGCCTGCTGCTGTTCTCTTGCATGTGGATGTGCAAAAGGCTCAAATCTATGCAGCTGATCCTGCTGATAGACCTGGTCCAAGGAGAAGAGTGTTTAGACCCCATGTAACATATCATAGACTGTATGACATTGAAATAGTAAAGCGATAAAGGGTCAATATGGAAACACTACAGGAACCCTGCAACCTCTGCTATCCCCATCTCAGACTCAGGGGAAATTGACCAGAAGCTATATTAGTGTAATCTAAGGTATGTGTAGCATTAAAGATATTGGCTACTGGTACATTCCAGACATCCATAGGGGATATACTAGGAGTGTCACAGGCCTTGGGCTCCAGAATATTTCACCAATGACTCAATGGTATGCTATAACATGCAAGGGAGTACATATATTTTTCATGCACATCAGAGGAGAGAGCAAGCACAATGCAGGAATTTTATTCTGTAGCACACTTCCCTGAAGTTGTGGGAGTCAAAGCTTGCACTTACAATGAAATAAAAGCCCCAAATGGTGAACAGGAAAGGACATACATCAACAGGAAGGGGTTCCACTCAGTCAACTGCCAGGTTGTCTGTAATGTCCAAGTGATCATCCTCAATGTGTGTGCAGACAACCCAGACAGTTATCTTGACTCACATATATGGCAGAACTCACAGCATTACACAAAGTTTGTTAGGGGTGATATTCCACAAGGTCAACTACTGGGTGATGCAGACTATGCACTGGAACCATGGCTTCCGACACCCATCAGAAGTACACACACACACACACACACACACACACACACACACACACACACACACACACACACACACACACACACACACACACACACACACACACACCCATAGAAGAAAGATACACTGATGCCCATGCTCAACCTTGAAACATCGTAGAGCATGTGTTTGGCATGTGAAGTTATGTTTCCACTGTCTAGACAGATCAGGGGTGCTCTGCAGTACAACTCATGCACCTGTTCAGAAATTCTCACAGTCTGTGCCATGTTGCACAATATCATCTTGAGGAAACAGCTGCAACAGGGACAGCAAGGCCCAGGACCATACATTCCTGGACCACAGGCAGGGCCAGCACCTTCAGCACACACAAACAAGGCTTTTGAGGGAAAGCATACAGCTGCAGATGTAGCCAGCAGATGTAGGCATGCACAGCATGCTATTGTTCTGGCTAACAGGTAAAGGATAGCACACACACTCACCCTAAGACTCAAAGGTTAGCACATACACTCAGCAATTAAAAGGCAAATGATAGCACACACACTTACCAGCAAAGGAATACACATAACCTAAGCACATACACATTTTAAAAGTGATGCCATCTTATGCCTACAAACTTTATTTACCCATGTAATGTTTGTAGAACAGTATGTGTGTTGTAACTTTAAGAACCATTTCAAAGTGAGGGCACATGCATATAAACAGAGACCGTGTGTAGTCAGCAGTGCCATTTTGGGAGAACAGCCAGAGTGTTAACGTGTATCAGTGCAGTGCTTTGTCTGTTTATAAGTTTATTTAAATTTAAGTTACTAAACCTCAATCCTGATGTGTTTGTATATAATAAAGCTGCTTGAACTGATCCCACAACTGTTTGTCTCTTTTATCCTGACCAGATGAGCGACAATGTCTGTGTATGGATAGCATCAGACAGAGACAGCCCCAAAGCACACAACGCATAACAGCAATAGTGTCACGGTAAGTGCGGAACCTGTATTATATGAATAAATGTGTAAGAAAATAAACTACCTGCATAATGTCAGTCATAAATATACTCAATCAGAACCTGTGTGAAGTGTCCACCAATGGCATTCTTGGCTTATAGGAATGATATCTGCAATATACAGCTATGCATTGTACACAATAACAGGCATCACGGTGGTCACTTACCCACTGTACACAAAGCAGTCAACAGGACAATTATATCAACAGTTTCACAAATAGAGCAATAAGCAGGAATGCAATATCTCTGGTTTAAATGCATGATTACAATACTAAATGAAAAAAACTTTCTGAAATGAGTATATACAGAAACATGTACAATCCTGTTATGTACTAAATATGCATATAATCAACATACTGAGAAAGGCTCTTTTAGATATCCACTCTGTGCATCAGACATATATGGAACCCTAACACAGGGCAGGGCACAGTCATCATTCATTTGCACATGGTGAGGGGGCAGTAGATCAAGGCTGATACCAAAGTAGTGAGTATGTGTGAGTAAGAAACACAGAACATTCAGTAAGTAGGAAATATCTCAGGGCCCTAACAGGAGATATATCCCAATCAATATTAAGATTTTCTTAGGTTGCATGTGTGTGGGTCAGTATGAGCTGTTTTTACCAAATTGTGTGTGTGTGTGTCTGAATGAACAAACTAAAGTTCTGTGCTAGCACTATGTCCTGCCATGTCGAACAGGTCTGAGCTGTGCATGATAGAGTTGTCAGTTCAGTGCTGTTGCTTCCGACCATGCAATCTGCCTCTGCCACGAGTTGCACTACTACATCCACATCCCTGGTTCAAAGTGGGTTGCTGCCTGAACATGAGCAATGTCTGCTGGACAAGCTTTCTTCATGACTACATCCAGGACCATGACTCTGTGGCCTACCATGCCTGGGTATGGATACCTCAATCACTGATGGAGCAGTGGAAGCTGTGCATCTATGGGAGTGGGATCTTGCACTGCCACACTAGCTAACACCAGAGGATGTTGCAGCTCTACAGACACATGGATGCCAGCCTTTCCCTAGCAGACTCTCCATGCTTGATGCAATGTGTCACTCATCCTATTCACTGAGCCATCCATATGATTGAGGCAGTCATGCAAGCCAGAATGCACCACATTTGGGACTCACACAATATCTTCTGAGGCCCTTGTTGAACATGCCTGTGCTTCCATGATGGCCCTATACACATGTCTTGTGGGATGTAATGATACAACAGCATCAGGACGAGGGTGGATAGTGGGCTTCTTTTAAGTACCTCTAGCAACCCTCCTGTGTGGTACCATGCTCTCATGATGGCCTAAGGCAGACTTAGACAGCTGTGCAACCAGAGTAACCACACTGCCCCGATCAATGGTGCCACCCTCAACCTATCCTATATCTGAGGGTTCAGTGGAATGGTTATGCATAGGGATACTGACTGTGTCTGAAATAAGGCAAGTGGATGTGTGATCCACAACTTCATTATCAGATTAAACTTCTACACCTCCTGACTGTGTCTCTATATCACCACCATCATCATCAGAGGCTAACAATACTATGACATCAGGTGTTATGAGTTCTATACTGCCAGTGTCAGGATCATCTATGATAATAAGCAATATACATAAGAAGAAAAGAAACAGTGAGTGGAAATGATCCAAACTGTGTTCTACATGTTCATGTTAAACAATTTCAGATGTTAAATTAATATAATACTTTTACACAGTCCTCAGACTTGCATCTAATTAATGGATTTACTAATCAAAGAAAGTTTGTGCTTCCAACGTGCAGGTGGTCTTTCTTATGGTAATTCTGATGTCCCTGGAAAAGGAGAAGGTAGTGGAAAGAAGACTAATAAGCATCATAATGCAAATGACACAAGGTCAAGACAATAATGCTCTGCCTATCTTTCCCTTAAGAAATATCTCAGAATCAATGAAGCTGACCATGCCCCCCCAAAATAATCTCTGTTGGACTCTGCTCTCTTGTAAGTAACATGTATCAATGTGTGCGGCTGTATTCATATCAGCTGCACAGTGTTGCACCTGATTATAATTTCTGACTCGTTTGCCCACTGCATTTATGTCAGCAACTTCCTGCTGCCATATACTTTTTCTGGTCGACATGTCACCTCTGCTTCTGTCAAGCAGGAAAGATCCATGGTGGCATAAGGCTTCAGTAATGACCTCATTCTTGGCATCACTGAATGGTGTTTTTTGTGGAACAGATGGTCTGGGTGCCATAATCTTGTATGACATGAAACAGAAAAAAAATTGTAGCACATACAGAAAACATTCTCCTCAAACCAAATCAGTGCACCCATCCTCAATACAAAACAACTGAACACACAGTGCTCAATTTAGGATATATACAAGTTAAGGGAGCCTCCCCAATAAAAAAGAGACATTAAGCACAAAAAGAAAGTGGTGGAATCAAACAGACCCATAAGAACAGTAATATAAAATAAAAAGGCATTGCGGCTGGAGAGTAAAAACACTTAAATATACAAATAAAAGATAGGTAAGTGCTTTTGAGGTTGCCTTCTTCTTCAGACCTTAATATCTGAAGAAGAGGGCAACCTCGAAAGTGCTTACCTATCTTTTGTTATTTGTGTATTTAAGTGTTTTTACTCTCCAGCTGCAACGCCTTTATATTTTATAAAAAGAAACATTAATTCATTAGCATAACATCCATTCTGTTAACATGCCTGTAATGATGAAAGCAGTTGAGTAAATGTTTGCTTGATGGCAGTATTATCAATAACTAGTAAAAATTTCAAAGTCCAACTGCCCATACAATTTTCATTGGTCTCTGCACAGCTGCAGAGGTAACCAGTAGCCATTTGAGATGCCAAAAACCTCTGCACAACCCCTTGAAGTGGATGATAAACACAAACCAGTTGTCTGCTATAACTAGTGAAATTCCAATAGCAAATGATAACATAATGCTGTGATTTAACCATACTGACCGTGAAGCACCGCAATAATTGACAAATGTACAGTATACTAGCAGTAAGTTTTTAAAATTGCATACATATCAAACTTATTTTTTCTATTGCATATTGAAATACATTCAAAATATGAAAATGAAAGCTACTTATGAAGAGGATAAACATACCTTATAAAATAGTGCATTAATTTGTAAAACAATCTCCTCAAATTAACTAGCAGCAATTTGCCTCTCTCTCTCTCTTATTATCCAATCAGTTTCCCCTCCTTTCACTTCCATAGCTACACCATTATATAGTGTAGGTTCAGCCCTCTGGGCACAGTGAAGATGCTAATGAGATGCAAAATTATTATTATTCCTGAATACCAAAAAAAAAAATCACTTAGTGTAGGGGATGTAAACATGGTGTAAGTAGCTTCACAATTACATGCACATGCCCAAGGACTGCAGGGAGGAGCAATGACAATTGCTAGCTGCTAATGGCTTGCAAGTGTTACCGATTGTGCTGACTGCAGCAACAATAAATACTGAAGTGACTCTTGTCTCTGAGATGTTTGTATCATGCAGAGTAGACTTAAAAAGTGTAAACACCTTGAAAGCTATGAGAACAACCTCAACAAGACTGATATCCTTGTAATAAGAGCAGACTGTCCATCCTTGGCTTAAAGTGTGTCTGAAAGGCTGATCAGCTATATTACACGTTGAAACAAAGATGCAAACAAATGGCCATGACATTGCATTTCTGTAGTTAAGCTGACAGAAGGGGAAGATACTTAGAAAATAAAAAGAGAATAAAATATCTGGCAGTGCTGCCAACCAGACATTAATATGGTGTGTGCTATTATTAGTGTGAAGCATTTGTCAATATTACATTGATCTATACATGCCATGGGATTCATGAACAATCTTGTAGGCTTTGCACAAAGCCTACAGGATGTTTACATGTTAGTGTGATGAGCAGCAGTGCTAATCTCATATACATGCTGCTCATCATGCTAACATGAATACAAGCACATTTCCATGACCAGCAACAGTGATGGTCCCAGGAAGCGGTGCTGAGAAGCACGAGCACACACAGTGAAAAAATGGCTGTTTATTGACAAGCCTGTTATGCTTGCTCATGTGGATAGCACAAAGAGTTACACAGGGCAAATAATGAAAGCTGACCAGGTAGGGAAAATGTACTGAGTGCAACTTGCACATAAGAAGGGAATGTGAATAGAAGGGGCAACTACAGTAGATGGGTTACCAGGCAGGAAAAGTATAATGATAACAGTGTGCACAAGAGTCAAAGAGATGTATACAGAATATGTAAGAAGGGAGGGTAAACATTCAAATTCTAGTATGATAACTGATGTGAAGGTGCTTATGTCACAAAGACAACTTTGTAATATTCAAATTTTGCAATATGCTTTATAAAATAATCAATGGTGGTCACAGTTCCTGAGTAAAGTATGTAAAAGCGGACATGATATTATAGGATGTGACAGTTACACAAATTTACATTGGGAATAGATGGGAATTATATGACATATGAATGTCATTGACATGCTGAGTTGAGATGATAGTTCGCAAGCAAAGGACATGCATAATGGGATATTTGCACATTGTGCATTTTTTCCATATAACATTTTGGAAAATAGGAATGGCTGATAAGCCACAATCTCCTTTTGCAAGACTCAGACCCAAGCAAACAATGCCCTATGTATTAACTGTGTACACTACAGACATAGGGCAAACACACATACTAGAAGGAACACCCTCGAAAGGAATTATGTACCTCAATATTATAGTAGTTATGCCTCCCTTATGAAGGTGTGTGTGGTGTTACAAATGTGGGGGCAGAGTGTGACATGCGTAATACCCTTGCATAAGCCACACCTGTCTGACACAGTTATTGTATCGACAGATAAGACCAGATGCAAACCCCACACCATGATGTAATGTATTCCCTCAAGCTGTGTATTGTCAGCATTTGCCACATGAGGTAGGAATGAGTATTCTCACAAGCAACTGAAATTCATGTGTGAATTAAGAAGGGATCCCTAGGAATGAGTGCCATATCAGCATGTCAGACCGATGGCAATTAAATGAGTATGCTCATGCACACACAAATGTGATCAGTCCTATATCAGTGTTCTATGGTCAAGGACAGCTTCTCTGCATGCCTGTACACATGCCTTCCAAGGACTGGAGCACACTCGTATACCCATGTATTCAATGCATATACCAAGGTAGCACTATCACCGTTGCATTGGCAGAACAAATGAGTACTTTCATGAAATCCAAAGCTATGTTCACATGTGTTTGTCTAACATATCACATAATGACCCTGGAATATAGTAATGGTTGTTGTGTGATGTCAGTACATTCACACAAAAGGAATCCCTTTGCTAGAATTGAACAACAAGCTGTACAACTCCTCCAAATAACAAAATGGCTATAATCGCATTTGCTACAGTGGAACTGTTATCACAGCTGTTGAACTCCACCTATGCGATGCCATTCAATTATCGGTACTTCATTTGCCCATAATTTAATCTGCTAAAATTGATGGGGGAAGCCTCTAACAGTCTGTATGTACAAATTATAATTGAGAAATGTCTTTCCTGCAGAACAGTTAAGGACACAAATGCTTTACAGCCACTTAATGCTTGTTTGGAACTCTTGCCTCTGCATTGAGAAAATCAACACCATAGTGTGATCAGTGAATGTATCATGGTATAAGTGCATCACCAATTGTCTTATGGTGGTTATGTGAAATCATTACATCATGAGTATGAATCAAAGAATATGTGTCCCTGTAATTACTCAGAAAGAATCTTGCTGTATGTCAGACATCATTGCCTGATGCTAGGTATATCCAAACATGTCTGTAGCCTCCTGTTGTTGTCAGTGTGATGGTAGAACAACAATTATGTACACTGTGGATATAATCCCATATTGGAGCACATGTCTTACTTAGGCAACAACATACACGGTATCATGCACTCCATCCTGTGATGTAATGACAATCTATTTAAATGACAGCATCAGTCTGCAATATAGCCTTTCCAAAGAAAATGTATAACTCTTGTAACAGGAAATGTCATCTACACATGAATATAGCACATGTGGGTGACAACACTGTTAACAACACATACACTGACTGTAAGCAATGATATCGGAATTTGAACTATATAGCTAATATCACAGGCTAATGAAGGTTTACTGAGAGACAAGGGCAGCTACAGATTTATTTGATAACTGTGACACCACATATTTAAATGGATGAAGTCACCATTGTGTAATATCTACATGTTTCTGCTAAAATGTGGTTGCACAGCACACTGTATAGATGTACCTCATATATGTATTTGCAGCCTGATCTGCACTTTAAGAGGAAGAAACACACAACTGCAGATGACAGTCATTCTTGAATTTAAAATCTCTGCTTATGTACTGAAACAACCTACACACAAGTATATTTATATGCACATGCTATAGGAGAAATCTGACTGCATGGGAGCCACACAGCATCTTTGAAAGGAGGACATCAGCTGTATCGTGCAAAAGTGACTTCTGCAGCTATGTGGAATGAAAAAGGTTGAACATTCTCCTCCATCCATTTACATTTACACACACACACACACACACACACACACACACACACACACACACACACACACACACACACACATGTATATATACATAGTAAGGAGACTTTCACTGTGTATTTGAACTGCCTACCTATCAAATGACAGAATCTACACACAAGTGTATTATATGCACACTCCACAGGACAAGTCTGATTGCATTTGAGTCATACTGCATCTTTGAAAGAATGAGATCAGCTGAGTCATGCAAAGGAAATATGTGTGCAAAAATGACCTGTACATCTATGTGGAATAATAAATGTCAAAACTAAGAGGTATAATGCACTCCTGCATCCATTTACATTTGCACACATACAATCAGGAGAGTCACACTCTTCTATTCGAACTCGCAACCTATCATCTGACACAATCTTCACACAAACATATTATATGCACATACCACAGGAGAAGTCTTACTTTTGTGCTGTCAGAGTGCATTATTGAGATGATGGCATCATCAGTGTGTTGCAGACAGTATGCATTTGTGGACAGAGTGAAAGGGAAATGTGTGGTTGACTTGACCATGTAAATGTTTTCCACAAGTGGGAGTCAAATGAGCACACCTGTTGAATTAATCTTCCAATGATGCAATTGATCCACCATCAAATACACTAAGTTTGATTGTTGTATGATTAGAAACCCCACCTATCTAGTTATATAATCTAGAGGACATAGTACTTAATGCAAGTGCCACCACAGAAGTCTGAGTTAGATATTGTGAGAGTGTATTTTATAGAGGATGACATCAGTGCTGTGTTGCTACGAAAATGAAGTTGGAAGAAGGGTCTGACTTTGATGTGGACTCTCCCTGTAGTGTGAAATTTATTCCAGGCTGCTATTTTATTGAGGCTAGCAGAAGTTAAGGTTATAACTACACAACTCCAAACACAGGCACAAGTTGATATTAGAACTCTGTATGTAGCAATACAATGGAGAGGACACAGTATTTAATGCAAGCACCACCACAGAAGTCTGACTTTCACACTGTGAGATTGCACTTGATAGAGGATGACATCATCATGGTGCTGCAGAGAAGATGATATTGAGAGAATAGTCTGAGAGTGATGTGGACTCACCCTGCAGTGTAAAATTAACTCCAGGCTATTATTGTATTGTGGACAGCAGTTGTGAAAGTCATACCTACTACACACACACACACACACACACACACACACACACACACACACACACACACACACACACACATATACACATGTTGATTGCTGTGAAATTAGAACCCCGTATCTACCTAGCTATGCAATCTAGAGGGCACAGTATTTAACGCAAGCACATTGCTTAATGTTCGAATGCAGCAGGGATAACAAATGATTTCCATGCATCAAGGCTCTATGTGGTCGTATATCATGTGTAAGTGTCAGTGGTGCAGTGCAGCCCAAATGTCCAGAATGAAGTGGTCAAATAACCACACAGTTTACTGTTTGTATGTATGTATCATACCCCAGCCTGTACTAATCAGCTCAATAAAGTCAGTCCATCTGACAGTAATAATGACTCTTTCAGGGGGAATGCATTTAACAAAACCTCCTATGGTCACATACATACAGGCCTATCTGATGTATTTCTCCATCCATACTGAATGCAGTTTATCTGTAATTAACATGTTTGAAAGAGATGGGAAATAATCACCTTGGTTGAAATTTATACATTATTTGTTCCTCAGGTTTGAGTCTCACATTAGTCAATTAACTTATTACAGTGTGTAATTCCTGAAAGTTATGTGCAAAGTCATCCTATTTAACCTCCAAAACACCAAGGATAACAATCAAAGCCATTGAGCCTGTCAGTGTTGAGCATCTGAAAAAGAGTAAATAGGGTGAGCATCACACGTGGCAAACCTCACTGCTATGTTTCATACCTTCCTTGCTGATTGATACAATAGCTTCCTCTTTGTTTGCCAATGCTTCTCTGTGCTTTCAATTACACCAATCTATTTGGCATAGTTGTGCATGCTTGCACAGTAGCTGTTAAATGTGAGATTGTTATTTGGCACCAATTTGTACTTAGAGTTGCTGCTTGACTTCTGCAGGCATGGATGGTGTGGGAGATGACGGTGCTAAATTTAGAGCACAAAGGTAGGATGTTGAGGAGTCCAGGATTTTTGTAGCAATCCTTATGAAGTTCTACAGCCTTAGGCTACTGTAGAGGGACTATACTGTTTCGCAGTATAAGACTGAGACTTGGAACAGATTAGCCAAGGCTGTCTCCAGTGCAATTGGCATCCTGTGTACTGGAGAGAATTGTCGTCATCACTATAGTGACCAGAAACAGTGCAAGAATGACCCCCTTAGCCAGTGGGATGAAGAGTTTAGAACTGCTGACATCCCACTGTTGTGTAAGTATACTGACCCCATATGTATTAAATGGTTTAGAATACATTACCTTGCCAAGACTCTTATTCAGTATGTTTTCATGTCTCCTCTTCTGTGTTTTATAGCTGAAGAAGACATTGCAGTGACCCATGAGGTGCATCAAGAGAGGTTAAATCACCTCAGAGAGGAACAGGGTATGCAGGCATCAGATTTTCCTATAAGCATAATAACTATTGCAATTATATGCAATATGGCAATAATGTAATAAATAGTTGTATTGATGATATCATAGTAGTGCAGTTGATTAATATTACAACAGAGACCTTCCCATCATACCTGGATGTGGCAAAGGTATATAGACTGAATAATCATAACTGTTTCTTTACTGAAATTATATGGTCATGTGATATAGCAGCATTTTAAATACGAATGAACTAGTTAACAGACAAACCTTATATATATGCATGTTCACATCTCAACAGCTAACTACAAAATGGCAGTCATACTTGTATGTGTTCAGTATTTATACACTTGTGCAAGCCCTTGGATAGCTTCTTAAAGGCATATACACATATATTGATTTACATCCTCCCTCTTAAAAAGATTGCCCTTTATGCAAAACAACAGCAGAGCTAGATATGCATTACTATGTACCTCAGGAACAAAACACAATGCTCATGTCCAAGTTGCTTCATATCTGCTACAGGGTTTAGAGATTTGACCATATATTGTAACATAACAGTTGGGACTAAATTTAGCAACAGAGACAGTCTGTGGTGCACAACACATATCAGGAACTTCTGGATTTGTGATAGGAACAGGACTGTCCTCTGGAACATCCTCTGGAATTGAAACACCAGACAACTCACTCTGAGATAAAGAGTCTTTCTCACAGGCTATCTGCTGTGGTATAGGCTCAGACACTGGCAGTAAATGTTTTTGATCCCCCCTAAAAGTTGTTCCTTCTGATTCTACAATGTACAGTCTTGCCTCTGGACCAGTATTCTTCACAACACCAATCCAATCATAACCTCTAGACGTTTGCATCCTTACCACTTCTCCCTCTCATAATAGACTGAGCAGTTTATTGGTCTTATCATAGTAAGACTTCTGGGTTAGACATTTTTTCAACAAATTGGCTTTTACTGATCTGTTATTCTTGACACATGGAAAAAACAATTGACTACTGATTGGTAATGTGGTTTGGATTTGTCTTGACAGACATCTCTGAGCAGGTGAACCAAGATGTTTATCACCAGAAACATTTCTTAGATTCCAGAGATTCAATAAAACATCACTATTATCTCATTTAGACTTCTAAAGTAACTGTTTTGCATTTTGCACTGCACATTCTGCCAAATCATTTAACTGCAGGTACTCTGGATTACTTGCGACATGAGTAAAGTCCCATTCTTCAGCAAATCTTTTGAACTGTTGGCTTGTAAACTATGTGCCATTGTCAGAAATAACTTTGTGCAGACTTCCGTGTACTGCAAAATGATGTTTCATCTTAGTAATAACTGTCCTGGATGCTAGATTAGGAAGTAAGTCAATCTTGAAACAACTGGAGTAAGAGTCTACTAACACCAAATAATGCTGTCCATTCCACTCAAAGATGTCAGTGACTACTGTCGACCAAGGTAGTTCCAGAATCTGGTTAACCTGAAGTGGTTTCTTCTGTTGAAGTGGTTTTGTACTATTACACATGGACCAAGACAATAGTGCTCTCTCTCTCTCTCTCTCTCTCTCTCTCTCTCATTGTCTTGTGACATAGAAGGCTAAAATACTAGTCTTCTCACCCTTCTTTTGGTAGATTTGATTCCTGGGTGACCTGATGCTAGATAGTAGTGTACTCTGGATGCAAGGACTTTGGAACAATTACTTTTAAACCTTTCATAATGATACCTTTGTCAGCCAACTCTCATCTCTGTGTGGAAAATAAAATTGCAGTTCTTGAGGTAAACGTGATTGCTTTGATGGCCATCCTTGATTGATAAAGTGGTTGAGCATCTGTAAAACCGGATCTGTGGCTGTGAGATCTCTCACCTCATCAAGACATATGAAAGAAATATTATGCACTTCCATGGCTTCAAAATCATCAATTGAATGAGAACCTTGATTTTCACTCTGTTCAGTGGTATTTCTGGACAATCTGGACAATGTGTCAGCAAGATAAAGAAGTTTGCCTTTCTTGTAGACAAGACTGAAATTGTACTTTTGAAATCTCAGCATTATATGGTGAAGTCTGTCTGGGGTGGAATGCATTGGGTTTTTCAGAACAGTGACTAATGTTTGGTGGTCTGTTTCAATCTGGATAGGTCTACCATAAACATAATCATGGAACTTGGAACACGCATACACAATTGCCAAAAGCCATTTCTCAATCTGGGCTTACTGCTGTTCAGTTTGGGTAAAAGTTCTTGATGCATAGGCAACAGGTTGATCCTCTTGTAGAATGGCTGACAAAATACCAAATTTTGAAGCATCATGGGAAAGTGTAACTGGTTTGTGAACATCAAAGTATCTGAGTGTTGCTGGACTAGCAATTCTCTGTTTCAGGACATCAAATGCTCTTTTGTGTCACTCTAACCAAGACCAGAATATATCTTTACATGTAAGCTCTCTGAGTGGTGCTGAAATTGGCTCAAGTCTGGAATGAACTTGTGTAGGTAGCTGACCACGCCAAGAAAAATTTGTAGGGCTTGAACATTGTCTGAAGCTGGCATCTCTAGAATGGCTGTCTGCTTTAAGGGTCTGGTCATAGGCCTGTACTTGTAAATAAACTTCTTGTAGCCCGAATTTGCATTTGTGTTGGTTAAGCTTATGAGTCACTTGACGTGCCATTTCTAGAACTTTTCAGAGGTTTCTGTCATTTTCTACTCCATTACAACCTCCTACTAGTATGTTGTCTACTATGATAGCACAATGATACTCAGAAAAAAATTGCTTCATTGCACTTTGAAAGACTTCACTTGCAGATTTTATCCCAAATGGCATTCTCAAAAGTCTGTACCTGCCAAATGGAGTACTGAATGTAGTGAGCAATGAGGCTTTTTTGTCAAGCTGAATTTTCCAAAATGAACTCTTTGCATCTAAGACAGAAAAAATACTGGCATTTAGCATCAAGGTTGCGACTTCTTTAACTGTGCACATTAGATGATGAGGTCTTTTTAGTGCTTTCTTCAAATCTCATGGATCAATACATATTCTGATGTTATCTGAGATGGATCAATACATATTCTGATGTCATCTGAGCTTTTCTTATGAGCTACCAGCATGGAAGATACCCATTCAGTTGGAGTTTCAACTGGACAAATCACACCTCGTCACACCATTTTATTTAACTCAGCTTTGACTCTGTACTGCATGGCTCTAGGAACTTTACATGCTGGCCTGATAACTGGACTGACCTCTGGGTCTAACTTCATGGAGTACACAACTGGAATTTTGCCTTGTTTGCCTTGGAAAAGATCAGCATAGGTAGAAAAATGTACTGTACAAAACTAGAGTAGTGGTCTTTTAAGCTGACATGGTGGACTTGTTAAATGAAAGTAGTCCCATTTTCAAACTGTCTCTGAGATCTAATAATGACTGGACATGTCTTTTGACCACATAAAATAATAAGTCATAGCTTCATCCTGCAGAATAACATGAAAACACAACTGAGCCTTCAGTCTGAATTTCTTCACCTCAGTAAGCAACAAGCTTTGCACGCTTCGCCAAATCAAGCCTTTCACCTTTATACCCTCTAGCAAATGTTTCTGCCAACATAACATTGCACTTGGCCATTTAGCCAGACAGTACAAAATACTTCATTATTTGCCCTTAAATCAACTACATTGTCCATTTCATGGAGCACTGAGATACCATCAACGTAAAGAGTCGGTGAAAATTCTACTCCAAACCTTTCTAATTGATAAACTCATTTCTTAAAATGTTCCCTTTTAATAAAAGAATGTGGGCCTTTTGATTTTCAAAATCTTTTGAAGTGATTCCATTTATTACATTTGTGGCATTGTTGACCAAAAGCTAAACACGTTTCCCTTTTAGATTCATGATTACCACCACAATTACAGCAGTTGGCAATAAAACTAGATTGGGGCCCATGCTTTGAGTTTGTTGACTCACTCTTATGCTTCACTGAGACTGTGCAAACTCCGGAACTTACTAGAAAGGTCTGGGGTTTACCAGTAGGTGCTGCATGGGGTTACAGCTGCCATATGTTTGGGCCTGTTTCTTTTAATAACGTGCTGCATACTATCAACATGATCTTTATCACTGTGGCTTCTAGAGCTGCTCTCATTTGTAAGCATATTTGTGTGCTTTTCTGTGAGTTCGTATATTTGACAAATTGCAATGGCCTTATTCAAAGTTAAATCACTGTCACAAAGCAAAATCGTTCTTACATCATCTTTTATACCACATACAAGTCTGACTTTTATCAACTCATCTCTTAAATCACCAAATCTGCATGCTTTAGCTTTATTTCTCAGGTCAAGTATGTATGCTGCTAAAGTTTCACCAGGCATTTGATCCCTTGTGTAAAATAAGTACCTTCCCATTGTAACATTTGCCAGGGGGTACACGTTTCTCAAAATGTATGTTTCAAGCACTCAGGGTCCTCCCTTGACTCTGCCAGTACAACAATATGACAGTTTTCCCCCTCTCCAGCATAAATAGCAGGTACATACACAAATGAACTTTCCCTTTCTATAGCTTCCGACCCAGCTAAATTAAGTGTAATAAATACCTCTGTATGATCATCTTTATCAGAAAATGCAGCCTGAATAAAAATGTCATACTCCTGCTCAAGCACTCTCCAGTTCTCAGCAATATTATTGTCAAACACAAGTGCACAGAGTTTTTGAAATCCATCTGCCATGCCCTCAAAGTATACACTCAAAATATGGCCTTGTAATTATGTGCAAACTGTTCTGTGAGCTTGTAACAACAATAAAATGCACAATAAACTCTTCAAAATACTTTACTTTGTGAAATATGCCCTGTAATAGCTGTTTTTGTGAAATATGTCTTGTAATGGCTGTACTTTGTAAAATATACCTTACTGTAATACTGCACAAACAAGTGAACACTTTATACACTTCTGATAACTCAGATACCTTTGCTTAATATGAAAATACATATGTTTTGTGAGAATAAGGTCATTCCCCCTTATTTTATTCACTTATTCAATTCAAACTTTATTTCAAACATTTTCCATAGTTATTTGAATATTTTTATCAATATCATACATATCAGTTTATGTGAATATTGTTTGGAATGCTCTGTATGACTCATTTCATATTATATGAAAATAAATAGTGCTGAGCAGGTTTTAATACCTCAAATACTTGTCTGACCTGCTTTGTGAAGTATTCACATTTTTAGAATGATTCACTCATCTATATTCCACCAGAATCTGGACAGGTGCCTCAACTCGTTTTCTCCAAGCCTTTTCTAGCTAAATGCCCTTTTCTGGTATCTGTCCTTTATAGATATCCACTTCTGACACCATGTCCTTTTAGACATGCCATTTCTGATGGGTCTATATTATAAAATCGAAAAGACTTTACCGCGAATGCTCACATGAACGAAAATGCCAGTAATCAAAGTTTCTAGCAGCCCCCCCCGCTAAATATATATTCTAACTCCGAGGTTGCACTACAGTGAGAAAAGGGCAAATATCCCACTCCTCACTGTAACATGACCCCACAATCATGGTTTCGATTCCCGGCATTTTGCTCATGTGAGTGTTCGTGCTAAAGTCTTTTAGTGCATCTAATATAGACCCACTTATGACACCATGTTGCTTGTTCATCTCTGCTACAAATAATAAAAAAGCTTGGGGTTACGTTTAGATGCTTTAATACATAGAAACACATCAGGATGGATAGCAGCATTTTTAAATATGAACAAACTAGTTAACAGACAGACCTTATATACATACATGTTCACATCTCAACAGCTAACTACAAAATGGCAGTCAGACTTGCACATGCTCAGTATTTATACACTTGTGCAAGCCCTCCAATAGCTTCTTAAAGGTATATATACATAAATTGATTTACACTATTGATATACATTTCTGCTTACAACAACTGACATGCAGCACAGAGACGTAGACTGATTACTGCATATTGACCCACCATCTCCCACACAAAGCACCTCAGGGTCGCAAGCTGTCAGAGCTGCCTCCACAACCCCTGCCCTACCAAGTAGCCCTGCCCCAGCAGCTGGTGCACTGGTACTCTCTGGGGCATTATTAGTGGAGTTGGTTTTTGTCACCTGCCAAGAGATGTCAGGGCTAATGAAGGGTATAATGGAAAGTGACCTCAGTGCCCAAACTGGTTGCATAGAAAATTAGCTTTGTCACATTGATGCCAGGATGAAGCACCAACACAGAAGGCAGTGATGACAGTTCTGTGGGTGAGGACTATTTCATTTATTTTACATTTGTTTACAGGGGAGGTCTGACTTGGAACAAGCCAATTTTCAGTGAAGGCCCAGGGAGAAACACTCCAGACACATGTCTTTGTAACGTGGGAGGAAACTAGAGTGTGCAGAGGAAACCCACAAAAATGCAGGGAGGACATGTAGACTCTGCACAGAAGGCACTCCAATGGAGAATCAAACCAGAGAACCTCTTGCTGTGCGGTAATAACATAAACCACTGCACCACTGCGCCATTCTCACTGTTCTCAGGCTTGACATGGTGCACCTCCAATGTCCCCTACCTATTTTCAATCATGGTGATCCCCAACCTTCTGTGTCCATCACAGTTCTTGTCTGTCTTGTTTGTCCTGTCTGTCTGCACCTACTTAGTCACCTAATCTTCCTATCTGACCTTTACATTCCACACATTGATTGATACAATTGGCTGTACAACATCATTCTGTTGTTGTCACCTACCTTTGGTGTGGTGTGGTGACATTGCAAATTCAGAAAATTCTGGCTACACTTCTACATTTCTGCTTTGGTTCTGTACCAGTACATTTCTGAAAATTCCTCTGTTCTTTCCCTGTGTCCTCTCCTCTATCCCCCCACCATATCACCACATACCTGTCAACTTCATTTTCACACATTTAATCTGGTCAAAAAATAGAATTACATACAACACACATAGCCAGAAATTGCCCATAAGAAAGCTGTCAGTTTCTATCTTCAGTCTTTGCTCAGAGTTTGGCATTGCAAAGCAATGCTGAGTGTCACTGAATGGCTGTTCATGTCCTATGGCAAACCTGGTTAGTTTTTGCCATTAGCTGCAGTAGTCTGGTTATCCTCATGCAAAGGTGCTTAAACAAGATGTACTATCAGAATACAGAGTAAAGGAAATCATTGGCAACAGTTACTCTAACACAAGTGCAACATTCTCTGTGGAGTGTTGACATAAGTCAGTTGTCTAAAGATTTGTATTTGATCATAATATCAAGACTTCAATTCCAGGTAGATGTCACAGTATTTCTTACTGAGATGTACTTCTGTGACATTTCATGATATGTATCTTACTTTTTATCCAGTTAAGCATTTACTAACACATCCATAACCATAAAGTAAACCATCCTTACTCTAATCATGTCTTCATCTGGTTTTGCCTGTTGTACAGCTTCTTGATTCGCAGAGCCATCACTTACTGATACAAAACATGACTGATGAGTACTGAGTACACACCACAAATATGTGCAGTAATTACCCATAACACTACACTTTTATATGTGTCTGTATAAATGTCTCTGTCTTCACCCCTTCTCTCACACCCCTTTGTACTGTTCATGATTCATTAAGCTGATGGATGTAAATGTCATTTATAGCATTTTCAGTCTGCCATTACTTTGCTGTAGAATAAAACCTATAACTTCCATTGGCTGAACAGGTTATCAGTGTCTCTTAAAAGGTGTTATTTTCAGATACATGAAGTAGGATTTTCTTGTTGGGGTGTAGAAATAACTTTTCATCTGGGCAATGGTTTGAATCCAGCATTAGGTGAAACTCTTATTGCCTGTTTTTATAAATGTTGTTCCTGTGAATGTGTTGCCTGTGTATCTGTCTAACCCCCTTCTGTTTTATCATTGTAGTCCTCACCATTTGCATGAGTTCTGGCAATGAGCAACTGTAGTATGTAATGCTAAACGGCAGTCAAGTGTTATTGCAAGATACGGTGAGTGTTTGCATTACACCACATTGTACAACCAGTTAATGTGTGATTTCCATTGAAGCATGTCTCATATGTAGCAGGTATAAAAGATTATTTCAGTAGCTATTACACACACATACACACACACACACACACACACACACACACACACACACACACACATGCACACATGCACACATGCACACACACACACACACACACACACACACACACGCACACACGCACACACGCACACACGCACACACGCACACACACTTTGACCTGTCAACATATTTATAATAGTCATTCCTAGGTATTCTGTAAAGTCATGAGTTACTATAATAATCACATTCTGACATTCTTTGTAAAATGATCTGCATACTGGAGTCGACCCTACATTTTCATTTAGGTCTGAGACTTTATAGCTTGTGCCCCAGAGGAAGCTATTTCAACAGGGGGATATTGTCTACTAATTACTGTCCAGAGTGCTGACAGGTGCTCATTGCTTCAAAGCCAATTTGTGTTGTAGAAGTCAAACTAAGTTAAGTTTTTCACTGTTTTTTTCAACAGTAAGCCTGTTTGCTCACAGCATGCTGGTGGGCAAATGAGGAAGGTAACCACAGCTCTTCATTTTGAACTGCGCTTTTGAGCTAACATGGAAAGGTATAATACAAAATGTGGAGAGTTAAGACAAAACAGATCTGTTGTACATATAATAATTATTACACTATTTCCTCCATTGTCAGGAAGCATCCTTGAGCACCACTAAACACTGTAACTTCACAGTCTAAGTTCAACACATCAAAGTATAATCATGCATGAGTTAACACTTTGTCAACATGTGCATCAGTACTTTTCTCAGCATTGTGCTTTATGAAGAAAATCGGAACAGAAATAAGTCTTGCTAATGGATTATATCACTTTATTAGATGGAAATTATTTAATGTATTCATGAAATGCAATGATTCATGTGTTTAACTGACCACTCATTCTGGACAGTTGGGTCTGCACTGCAGCACTGGCACCTACAAATGATATACAACCACATACAGCCTTGATGCATAGAAATCATTTGTTATCCCTTCTGCATTCGAACATTAAGCATCTGCATTGGAAAATTAAGTATTGCTTGGTACTGACAGTCTACATTGCCCATGCATGAGCATATACCATTGCTACTATCAGTGCCATTCATTAAGGTTTACATACCATCAGCATAACCTGATGATCCATGAATGATTCATTGTCCATCCTGTCTTTCACATATGTGTGTGTGTTTCATCTCCACAAGACAGGTAGGTACATGTCACTCTCAGATTTGTAGCATACATTAATGACAGCATAGCAGACACAGGTCAGCAGTATGTAAGTATTCTTGACCATAACATTGACCTTACTCCATTATATCAATAAATATGGATTTGCACAAAACCTTCAACATCACAATATCATCTCTGACACAGACAAAGAAGCAAATATTATCTACAATGCACTGTCACATTTTAAAATTCAGTCTTCTGTGTGGTGCATTAAGTACTGTGTCCACTAGATTGTGTCAGCAGATAGGTAGGGTGCTCTAATCTCATAGAAGCCAACTTGTGTATGTATGGAGTTCTATAAACATGACCTTAACCATTGGTAGCCTCACTAAATTAGTAGCCCCTTCTGCCAGTATCATCCTATCTGTGACACAACACGATGTCAACCTTTATACAATTCACTGTCACTCTATAAAATTCAGACTTCTGCAGTGGTGCTTGTATTAAGTACTGTGTTCTCTAGATGGGTAAGGGGTTGGTATCTCACAACAATCAATGTATGTGCATGTGTTTGTGTGTGTTTGTATGTGGTTTCTTGTGTGTGTGTGTATCTGTGTGTGTGTGTGTGTGTGTGTGTGTGTGTGTGTGTGTGTGTGTGTGTGTGTGTGTGTATGCAGTTGTGTAAATATGACATTAACTACTACCAGCCTCAATAAAGTGGTAGCCTTGAGTAAATTTTACACTGCAGAGGGAGTTTGCATCAGTGTCAGACCCTTCTCCCAACATCATCTTCTCTGCAATGCAACACTGATGTCATCCTCTGTAAAGTGTGCTCTCACACTGTAGAAGTCAGACTTCTGCAGTGGTCCTTGCATTACGTACTGTTTCCCCTAATTTGCATAGCTATCTAACTAAGGAGTTCTAATCTCACAACAATCAACTTGTGTGTGTGATTATGTGGCCATTGCATCACTGGAGGATTAATTCAACAGTTGTGCTCATTTGATTTCCACTCATGAGAAACATTTACATGGTCAGATCAATCCCACATCCCCTTTTCTCTCTGTCCACAAACGCACACTGTTTGCAACATACCGATGAGGTCATCAACTCGATAATGACCTCTCACACCACTAAAGTCATACTTCTGCTGTGGCATGTGTGTATAATACACTTGTGTTTAGAATGTGTCACTCGATAGGTAGGGAGCTCAAATACAGCAGTGTGGCTCTCCTTATTGTGTGTTTGTGAATGTAAATGGATGCAGAAGTGTGTTGCACCTCTTATTATTCACAATATTTAGAATTCCACATAGCTGTAGATGTCATTTTTTTACATTCATCTGCTTTGCATGACACATCTGATGTCATCCTTTCAAAGATGCTGTGTGCCTTACATGCAATCAGAGTTCTCCTGTGGTGCGTGTGTATAGTACACTGGTGTGTGGATTCTTTTAGTCGATAAGTAGGGAGTTTGAATACAGGACTGACTGTCAACCATGTTTTTCCTCAGGCTGCAAATACAAAGGTGGAGGTTTGGTGATCATGGACAATGATGACTATGACAACAGACTGTTTGACGTGCTAGATAGTAAGATCTACGTGCGGTCCAGCCTTAATGAAATGAATATTGCTTATAAAAGAATCTTTTCCTTCCTTAGGGATTTGTTGATTGAAGGGTTGATCAGTGTTGACATTTATAATTACCTTGTGATTTTGAAGCCAAGAGCACCCAATTTGTTTGGTTTACCTAAACTACATAAAAACATTGAAAACCCTCCTATGAGGGCTTTGGTGAATGCAAGGTCTTCTATTACATATGCATGCTCTAAGTTTGTGGATGACTTATTAAAGAAATATGTAGTGAGGGAGGAACAGATATGCAAAGACTCTTGGGCTTTTTTGAAAAATTTAGGAAAAATTATATTCCATGACAACATTTTTTTCTTAACAATAGACATGGTGGACCTTTATTTCTCCATCCCACATGACATAGGGTTAGAATATATCACTAAGAAACTTATTTCTTATGGAACAGACAGTGATGAAATACGTTTGATTCAAGAATTACTGGATGCGATTTTGAACAACAATTATGTCAGTTTCAATGGCAACATCTACAAGCAAGTGGTAGGGGTAGCGATGGGTTCCCCATGTGGGGCAAGTTATGCTAATTTAGTTCTAGCACAGTGGGAACACAAACACATATTTAGTAAAGACATCCATAAGAAAGTAAAGCTTTACAATAGGTTTTTGGATGATATTTTCATCATGTTTCAAGGGAGTGCAGATGATGCATATAGCTTTGTGGAGGCATTAAACAACAGTACTTCTTTCTTAAGATTCACACACACATACAAAGAGGACGCTATCAGTTATTTAGATGTGAAATTGATAAGGGACACTGTACATAAAGGCTATTTAGCTAAAACTTTCAGGAAACCTACATATTCCAATACGTTGTTGCACTTTTCCAGTTGTCACCCGTTCCATCAGAAGAAATCTGTCCTAAAGGGACAGTTGATAAGAGCAGCTCGAATGACATCTGAAGACACATCATTTGATGATGAATGTATCTTGTTGAAGCACATGTTTATGAGTCGTGGTTACCCAGAGTCATTAGATGATGAGGTGGTAAGAGAGATTTGTAGTAAGAGACTGCCAGGTATTTTTAATCCCATCCTTACCGTAAAAGGAGATTTAGTTTTGGATGTGGAAGAAGAATTGAGTGTGGTGGTGTCCAGTACAAGCTCACCATCAGTAGTCATGGGCTCAACAGGTACAGACTTGGTTTGTTACAAGAAGAGTTTTATTACCCCTTTTACTTTGGAAGCGAAGTTCATTAGTGACATCCTTAGAAGAAATTGGCACTTATTGACCTTTGAGAAGGATTTAGTAGAGAAATTAGTTGACAAACCAGTTATTATTTTTAGAAAAGGTAGAAATCTAAAAAGTATCATGGAAAGTACGATTATGAAACCCACTAGAACAGAGGGCACATACAAATGTGAGGCATGTAATTATTGTAAATTCATTTCTACAGGGTCTAGTTTCACAGTGAATCAACACATGTTTAAAGCCAGAGGCTGGTACAGTTGTAGTTCTAAATCTATGGTTTACCTGACTTCCTGTCAGTCATGTCCAGCTTTTTATATTGGCAAAACTGACAGGAAATTAAAAGAAAGGATTTATGAACACACATATCATATAAGGAAGAAGAGTAGTACCAATGCCCTAGCGAGACACTGTAACATGAACCCTACCCATGCTTTTTTGTTTAAAGTGATAGATCAGGTAGTGGTTGATGAAAAAGGTGGATCACATCAGTAACTGTTAGAGAAACGTGAGCTTGTTTGGCAGCTTAGGCTGAATTCCTACACTCCCCCTGGTTTAAACGAGGTCACATCTTTGACTTGTATTTTGAAGTTGAGAAGTCTGTTGAGGTGACATACAGTATTTCATTTAATGTTAGCAAAAGGTAGCAACTGTTGTAGTTTATTCCTGTTTTTCGTCTTGAGTTCCTTTGCACATTTTTATAGTCTAGTACTAAAAATTTGTTTTTAAATTTTTCACCATTTTTAGAACACATATCCTCTAAGGTCTTAAAACACAGTTTACTGTATGTATTGTGCTTTTAGGTATTTGACACCCTGTCCATAGTTATTGACATTTTTGCTTCAGACACTGTCACCTCTTGGTGTTGTGAGCAGTAGTATGTTGTTATATTTGTACTCATTTTATACTTATTATTATTATTATTACATTATTTTATTTTTTTACACTCCAAGCATATATTTAAAACTACGTTTTCCTACATTTATGCTTTTCATTCAGTATTTCTGTACTTTATGTTAGAGTACAGTTTTGCATTTTGTTTTTTCTAAAATGAAAGTTTTAAATAGAAGCTTTAAATGAATGATTTTATTTTGCTGACATGAGCTTTTTTAACACAAGAAAAAGTTTTTTGATGCAAAACACTTTTAATTATTTAACTTAGTATTTAATTAGTTAATTTAATGATGGCTGACTCCAATTACTGTGCTATGCTTTGGCGCCTTTTTCCTTTTAAAACTGTGCATGAAGTTTTTTTTTCTTTTGTCTGATGAAGTCTTCCAAAGGTGGAAGATGAAAAGCGCTTCACATTAAACTTTTTTGGAGTTACTCTAGCCAGATCGGAGCCTGTGTTGTTTTTTTCATTTTGGAGAGTTTGTTGTTCCAGTTATTACAAAAGAGAACTGAGCAGTTTCATCTTTACATTTAAAAAGACTTCTTTTTTTTCTTTTGGCTGTTCCCATTAGGGGTCAACACAGCAGATTATTTGTCTCCATTTCTTCCTGTCCTCTGCATCTTGCTTTGTCACACCAACCACCTGCATGTCCTCTCTCACCACATCCATAAACCTTATGTTAGGCCTTCCTTTTTTCCTCTTACCTGGCAGCTTCATTCTTAACATCCTTTTCCCAATATTCCCAGCATCCCTCCTCAGCACATGTCCAAACCAACGCAATCTCGCCTCTCTGGCTTTGTCTCCAAACCGTCCAACCTGGGCTGACCCTCCAATATACTTATTTCTAATCCTCTCCACCCTTGTCACACCCAGTGCAAATCTTAACATCTTTAACTCTGCCACATCCAGCTCTGACTCCTGCCTTTTTGTCAGTGCCACTGTCTCCAACCCATATAACATAGCTGGTCTCACTACCCTCTTGTAGACCTTCCCTTTCACTCTTACTGGTACTTGTCTGTCACAAATCACTCCTGACACTCTTCTCCACACACTCCATCCTGCCTATACTCTTTTCTTCACCTCTCTTCCACACTCGCCATTACTCTGAACTGTTGATCCCAAGTATTTAAACTCATCCACCTTCGCCACCTTTACTCCCTGCATCCTCACCATTCCTCTATCCTCCCTCTCATTCACAGACATATATTCTGTCTTAGTCCAGCTGACCTTCATTCCTCTTCTCTCTAAAGCATATCTCCACCTCTCCAGTGTCTCCTTAACCTGTTCTCTACTATCACTACAGATCACAGTGTCATCTGCAAACATCATAGTCCATGGGAACGCCTGTTCAATCTGATCTGTCATCACCATTGCAAATAAGAAAGGGCCATCAGAATGAGTTCTGATGAAACCTAATGCATTAAAAACACACAACCTACCAACAGGAGGCACAGTGGTGTAATTAATTGGTTAATCATGTTAAATTAGATTAAATCACTGCACTCCAAGACCACAGTTTGGGTTTGTACTTCTTTTTTCCTGTTTTTCCTGTGGTCTTGGAGTGCAGTGATTTAATTCAATATTGAGGTTTATTATTCCCTTCAGGGGTGATCCTCCTTGTACATGTGTTAGTCATATTTCTGTAACGTACACAGTTAATACACAAGCCAGTGTTGACATTTTTGGGATGGATTTGATTCTGGCAAAAGGAGATTGTAGGTTCTAAGCCATTCCTATTTTCTAACATGCCACATTGATGAAATGCACACTGTGCAGATGTCCCATAATGTATGTATTATCCTTGCGAACTGCCAGCTCAGCATGCCAGTGGCATTCATGTGTCATGTAATTTCTGTCTGTTACAATATAAATTTGTGTAACCGCCACACTTGTAGAATATCATGTCTGCTTTTATTTATCTGCATTTGATTATGAAGTATGACCACCGTTAATTTTTCTCACATATGTATTGCAAAGTTTTCTTATTACAAATTTGTCTTTGTGACATAAGCACTTTCACATCATCATACTGGAATTTGAACATTTGCCCCCTCCCCCATTACTTATTTCTGTTTACATCTCTTTGATTTCTGTGCACATTCCTGCCTAGTAACCCAAGTATTATAGTTGCCCTAGCCGTTTCACATCCCCTCTTACTCATTACTGTGCGAAGTATGCTCAGTGCACTTTTCCTGCCTGTGTACGGCATGCGCCACTTATCTTATGTAGCTCTTTGTGCTGTGTGTGCGGGCACACTTAATATGTTTGTCCTTAGGCAAACTTGTTAGTGTACTGTCTGTGCTCATTCTGCTTAACCCATTTTCCTAGCCACCAGCACTGTTGCTGGTCATGAAAACATGCTTGCATTTGTGTAGGTGTGATAAGCAGCATGCATATGCAATTAGTGCTGCTGCTTATTGCACTAAAACATAAACACATAAACATCATATAAGCTTTGAATGCAGACTACACAACTGTTCATGAATCACACAGTAAAAAATCTTTTTTTGTTTTCAAATTCTTCCTTTTATATACACATCCTCTTTCTTTCCCCACATTTAACTACATGTTAGGAAGCAATTGTCTATACTTTTTTTACATCATCTGCCATTTGCTTTTTCCTTACTTACATCACAGATCTAATCATCCATTATCACAATATCTGTGTTTGGTACACAATACTTCATAAATTTATCAAACAGTTTTATTATTTGTTTTATCTCTGTGCAAGCATATAAAATACAATCTCCACTACTCTTTGCATATTTCTGCAGTCTAAAACAAACCTACCTGGATCAAACATTGCCTTACCTTGTCTATTTTTAATTCTCCAGTTTGTTAATCAATATTGCAACCCCTCATTATTCATCTTTCCACATACTACAAACTACTTCTTTAACCCCAAATTTTTGAAACCCTTATCTTTTATTTTCATTTAAAAAATCTTACATGTAATAAATATGTAACATCCTGCTTGCTTGTTTTATACCATTTATACATGACAAAATTGCATAATCTATTATTTACTGAAAGAATAGAAACATTACCATTTCCTCATTTTGTATATTTTTTAACCTTTCATCCTTCTTTTTTCCAGCTATAATTTCACCAGTCATTCTTTCCAACAACATCCCATTATGAATTGGATTTTGCTCAATTTTTCAGCTTCAAATACTATGTCATCACCAAAGCATACAATTTCATCTTTGTTAAATGTTGATTTACTATCTGATGCATTTTTTACTTCATTTCTTCACTTAATTCAATTTCACTTCCTCCCCCCTCTATGTCCTTCTGTACATTCATACCATACATGCCTTTTTTATACCGTACATGCCTTTTTCTTTTGAACAATTTGAGCATTTGCATTAAACGTTTTGCATTGTGTGGCCCTACATTTACATTAAAAGTTGCGGATTGCGTGGCCCCTACATTTAAATCAAAAGTTGTGCATTGTGTAGCCCCTCTCCTAACACTGGCTACATTGCATTTTTCTCATATTCATTTATAAAATGTAAACCATTTCCACAAAATGCATTTTGGCTGTCATAAATATTTTAGTGCCCCAGGTGTTCCCCTTTTACTATTTTTTTAATATCATACAAGGGAAATGCTGTAGCTTGATGTCTATAACATATAAAACAACCACTAGTTCCTAGGCCACTGACCATAATTTTTTTCCACCTTCTTCTTCTTTATCATGTCAGTACTCACATGAATTCTCTAAAGTCATTAGCTAAACTTTAACCGAGAGACATCATCTCTCCTTGCACTATCACATTTATTTTTAGTAATTATGTTTACATTTGAAAAAACACAATTATTTCAGGGGGATTCATTTTTCTTCTCTCCTCTCCAACTTGTTCACAAACGTATCCAAAAGATGAAAAGACTCAAAAGATAGATCACAAAATTTCGTATTTTGAAAATGAATTAGGGAGTGACTGTCCACTGCCTTAAAGCCTAAAGGCTCAATAAATGTTTTCTAAGTCACAGGACTATCTATTGTTGTACTTATTTGGTATGGATTTTCATTACTTGTCTCTTTCATTCTTGGATGTGCTTCTCAACATGGGCCTCTTTCTCTGCTACCACAGATGCATACAATTATTTGGATTATTCTTTACCCTGCAATATACTTCTCAGCATATTTACATCATCCTCTGACTCAACATATTTACATCATCCTCTGACTGCTTAGGATCAGGAATCCTCTCTGGATCATATACAGAATTATATCCTCCAACACATTATTCTCCATTTAGTTCTTCTCCATAGATATACAACATTTTACCACATCACTCCAAGACGTCTCCTTCCTCTCTTCAGGCTCCTTCTAACTAACCATCTAGACTAATGTAGTATCATCTGCTCTGTCTTCCTCAAGCACATTCAGAAGAATTTCAGGTAAATCTTTGTACTGCATGGAGCGCCACGATTTCCGTAAATAAATTACATCCTGGTTCAGTGCTGCTATAGTGCAAGAACCGACCTTAACAACATTTAGAGGGATGCTTAACAATTGTTAAGCACCCCTATGCACCATTAACAGTGAGTCTGCAATAAAGCAAACAGTACTGATTAGTAAATAGCAGGCATATATCAGCTATGTTTCACCTTCCATTTCTGCCTGCTGTTTGCTAAAGTTCACGCACTAGTTTGGTTCCAAGTACTTCCCTTAGATAGGGAATATGTAAGGATATTAAGCACTTCCCTACAGCTTTACTGTCAGGAACAACACATCATGTTTTTTTTATCTTACTTTTGATTTATTTGTAGTACATGGAGAATATAAATCTCCATGCACTAAAAGACGTATGAGCTGGCCTTCAATTGCAACCATGTATTTTATGTTCTCAACAGGGATGCCAAGATTCATCTCTCAAATTGAGTTTCTTGGCATCCACGTCTTATACACATAATAAAGTGGTTACAATCGCCAACCTGCTCATAATTCTCTAAATTATGCACAAATGCTCTAACCTCCACCTCCATTTGCAAATTTGAACCATCTTCCTCTTTCACGATTAGTATCTCCCTTCCAGCCATCTTAATGCCAGTAGTGGATGATATGTGACAAAATGACTAGGGGAATTTCCCCAGTGCTCTGACTAAATTTCCCCTTGTTGGAATAAATACCATCTTAGGTATTTTCTGAAAGTAGGCCATATGCCTAGTGGGAGTATCTTAGACAACAAAACTCTGTAAATAAAATCATATCTATATATATATAGCTGCATGGCACTATGGTAAGAGGTGAAATGAAGGAAAGAAAATATATGGAAAAGGGATGAGGGAAATGGAAAGCAGGAAAAGAAAAAAAGACTACATAAAGGGCAGGGAGCATTGTTCTAAGATTAAGGGTGTAAATGGTAAGAAAATGTGAACATGATCGTGAGCACAAGCCATACTTGTTCACAATTTTGGCAAGTTTCATTTTACTCCCAACACAAAATCCACACTTTTTATGTCTTATCACATGTATATTCTGACTGAAATACTGAAACAGCTTATGAATTCCAATAATTTTAACAATGGCTAACACCCAATTAACAAAATGTTGCAGTATGTAGTAAGGAAAAGCAATGTGCATCATTTTTAAGTGATATATTCTATACCTGGTTTCATCATTCAAGCCATGATGTTAGACCTTAATCTGATAAATTCTGAGTTGAAACAGGTAGTCAGAAAACCTTCCCGAGACATAAAAAATTAAACAAATATATATGCGAAGAGGTGAAAACGTGTTCATTCACATGGATGAGGCAGTGAATACAGTGTTTTGTTCTCTATGTTTGTGTTTCTGTGTAATTAATGGCTCTTCTAAATGTTAATTTAAGTGCTTGAGAAGTTTAAATGACTTGGTTGTTTAAAATGCTGAATATGTCCAAGGAAGTTGAATTTAATGGCACCATGCAAGTCTAAGTAAATAAACATACATCAACACCTTTACTAGTTCATAGATTTGTAGGGTCATAGGTAAGTACTAGGCAAGCTGCCCTTAAGGGCCATTTTAAGCCTAGCCAAGTTCCCTTTTGGTATTTGAATTAACCTATTTCATTTGTTGTTAGATCTGACTTAATCATCTCATAGTTGATAATTATATATTACTTCTAGTGAGTCTAATGTGGATCATACCATAGATAGTTTGAAGGGACCCATGCATGGGATAAAGCATGTAGGAGCTGCCTTTGTCCATTAGTATTACACAGGCAGTCCTGTGCTAAGTTTTCTGTTTCCCATTCAAAGATCCAAGTTGGTGTTGAATATGAACAGGAATGAGCTTTGTTTTACATGGATGGGGAGTCTGCTCCAGAGCAGTCGTATCTTCTGTGAGCTATACCTGTACCTCAAAACCATTCTGCTGATGTTGCAGAAGAGGTTTAGATCCCTAGAACAAGTATTCTTGATGTCATTTGATCTGCCGATGTGCAGTAGGTCCATTAATATTGGTTTGGAGGATGCCTTGTAAGCCAGACACTGGTCACCCCCTTAATAGTCTGTAGGATACTGGGTGTAGGGCATAGGGCTTTGAAACAGTCCATGTAGGACATATTGTTTAGGCCTTGTATCCTTTTACTAAGGTATTTCTGTGGACATTCCAGTTGTTGCATGTGTCTGGACAGATACATTCTAAAGGGGACATTATACTCAATAATTGGCCAAATGAGGGCTGGCAAAGGAGGACAATGACATCCCTAGCTCTAGACACACAATGACATCTGACATCTCTAGATCTAGTCACACTTCCTTGATTTATAATCTGTGCAATATAGAAGGACATTCTTACAACACAGGACCCATGTTGATCAAAAGGTAAGTCACTGTACATATAAAGTTCCCAAATCCCAAACAATTGGGTCAAATCTCAGGAGGATATTCTCAATGTGGTATCTTCCTGGGGTAGATGACTTCCCAAAGAATACAATTGTGTATTTACTGGCATTTAGTTTCAGTCCACGATTCTGGCACCAGTTATTTATTTGGACAAATCTTGCAGGATGGCTAAGTTATTTGGGGACTCAATAACTTCTCCTAGCTTGCAGTTATCTGCAAACTTATTCATCCAGAGTGCTTTAGTACTGGCTTTTACTTTAGAGAAGTACATGCCAAACAGAAGAGGCCCCAGCACCGAACCCTGTGGGACTTCTCTGGTGACCAGTCTCTCTTTGTTGAGGTAGATTCCCCTATTTTCATCTTCTGCATCCCATTTGTGAGCCAGTTGGCAGTCCAGTGGATGATGCAGAGGTCTGGTATGCCAGAATGGAGGACTATGTCAAAAGCTTTGGCCAGGTCAAGGTATGTGGTGTGTACTGTTTCACCTGAATCCATTGTTTTGGTGACATTTTCAAAGATGTTCACCAGGTTGAGTAAGCATGACCTGCCCATGATGAATCCAAGCTGAAACGGATCCAGTGTTCGGAGGGTCCATATGTCCTTATTGATTAGCTCCATGATAAGTCATTCCAAGGTTTTGCATATGAGGCTGGTCTTACTTAGGCATCTGTAATGGCTTGAGTCTGTAGAAGTTCCTCCCTTATGCAGAGTAATAACTATAGCTGGTCTTCTTTCACTTTGTACAAAACATGAACAGAGGCTGAGATTGAAAAGTGTTGTTAAGGGGGATGCTTCATATTATTTAGGATGCATCTAAGGATATTATCAGAACTCATTGATACAGTATCTTTAGCTTTTGCTATCACTTTCAGGACTTGGTCTTGTGTGATAGCTAGAGATGAGTTGGTTTCAGGTATATCTTGTGAAATACATGGAGAGGGGAGAGAAGAGCAATATTTGAGCTGAATTTACCATCCAGTAGGCTGGCCATATCTTCAGCCTTAGTGTAAGTAACATTGTGTATAATCAGTTCAGTGTATTGTGCTTCTGAGTTTATGGACATAACTAAAAAAGGTGTTGTGATTGCCTTTGAAATGGGTGGCTATTTAGCCTCAGACTTTGCTTTGGTTAATTTTATTGAGCGCTTGAGTTTATTTATTTCAGTGGAAAGGGGTGTATCATTCTGGGAATTACTCTTCTTACATTTGGTCAAAATTAATTTCCTTTTGTTGTAAAGCTTGTTGATATTATGGTTCCACCAAGGTTTTTTTTCTGAGCTTTGCCCTGCCCTTGTTCCTACAAGGTACATTTGCATCTATGCAGATATTTGCATACTGGCAGTGGAGTTAATTGTGTTTGGTGGGGATTTGATGCTTGCCAATGTATTAGTTACGAGTAGGTAGATTGTCTTAGAGAAAGTTCTAAAGATTCCTTGGGTGGACAGGGTCTCTGGTTTCAATTTTATTTTGAAGGCTTTATGGTCCGATCTAACAAGTGATGAAGATACACAAGGGATGTTGCAAGATGCCCTCATAGTAGTAAGAACAGGATCCCATAGTGAGTACTCTGACTAATTGTTCCAGGGAATTTGAATTGACAAGGTCCAGTATTCTCAGTGCTTGTGCACTAGTGGTGGTGTAGGTTTTACATTTATTTTTGAATAGTTTAGTTCACCTAGGAAATGGTATTAGGCTTAATACTAAGTGATTCCAGTTCCTGTAGATAGGCTCTGTGGCTTTCTTGGGTCATAGAGTACTACAGCTAGCTACTTTATGGTGTGGGGCCTTTCTGATATTTATTTGGTTGGAAAAAAGCTTTAATGCTTTATGCTGCTTTACCAGCCTTGATGTGAGTCTGTTCTGGATGATGACTGAGATACTTTCACCTTTTTTACCTTCTGCACAGAAGTTGGTCTTACTCTGGCTAGGCTTATAAATGTCCTCGGGCAGATAACCTAGTACCTACCTATGAACCTATGAACCTATGAAGAAGGAATTATAACCCTGCACAGCTGGAGTGTTGTCTGCATTTTAAACCATGTCTCAGGCACCATACAGACATATATGTCTTCCAGCATGCAGAGGGCTTGTATGGAGTGAAGTTTCTTGTTTAGGCTCTAGCATTGATCAGTAAACACCATCATATTGTCCTTTGTTTGTTTCAATATGTTGGTATGTTTACCAGTCTGTCATTCCCTGAAAAAGAAACTATTGGAGTGGACAATGTCTTTTGCTTATAATCAAAATCCTAGATGAGACAGATGCAAGCCATCCCCGGTGAAGCAGCATGGTTTGTTGCTCATATCCTCCCAGGTTGACAAATATTGGACGTCCTTCGAATGACACCAAAAGCTTATCCAATTATTGAAGTCAATTCTTTTTTTCTCCTGTTGTGACATTAACCTTAGAGAAGGTAGAATGCTGCTCAATACTAAGCTCATACCTGCCTTGAATACATAGTTAGAGAACACCAGCATATCTCTCTGCATATAGTCCAGGGAGGTATGTCTCAAGTCGCTGACACCCATATGTACTATGACAGGGTCATACTGGTATGTGTTGTTCAGGCACTTGAGTGAGTGTGTGATCTGATGGAAACTGGCACCAGACTAGCAACAATAAGTCACTCTTTCCTTGCTCAGCCTGGTAAGAGCTTTCAATGGCATCACCTATAACTAGAATGATTGGTTGGGTAGATGTCTGCCTTATGAACTCAGTGTCTGTGACCATTTTAAAAAAAGCTGCACCCTTAACACACTTTTTAGCAATTTATTTTCTTTACATTTAAGGGATCTTGGAATTAAACTTCACTGTTAAACATAATGTGGAGACAATCGGGCAGCAGTCTACTAAATGATTTATAAATTATTTTTTTCAACAAAACAGGCACAGGTAATTAGGTTCCCTCTATAGTCAGTTCAAGATGGAGTACCGACAAGAATGCCTAGAATGTTTAACTTAAACTGCTTTTGATATTTAGAGACCTTGAGGAGGTACTGAATAAATCTTATTCTGTGTTTAAGGAAAACTCAGAATGAAAGTATCTACACATAGCAGCACATCTGTCTAGTTACCTGTCTGATTAATACAGGCAGCAGCATATAATGTAATGTGGTTGGATACTGAAGCCCACAATTTTCTGACACTTTTTTGCAAAATATTTCCTGAATTTTAATAATTTTCTATTGGCCATGGGTGCACAGTTGATGTTACAGGCTGGAAAATAGAGGAAAAATGAGGTGTGCACATTACTGCCTAGGGGATAACACCTCTCTTGAGATGTGCCCATGTTCCCAGGACCGTTGCTGTACATTATTTTTTGGCATTGGTGTGTATAATAACTTAATCCACATGGATCTTTTTTGTTTTCTTTTCATCTTGTCTACACGGTGATTACAGAATTTTATGTTTCCTTCCCCATTTTTTTTAGCAATTTCCTGTTTTAAGAGATTGACTGTCAGGAGGAATTCCAAGATGGCGGCAAGTCAAGAATATGGAGAAGGATCTGCAGACTACACCTGTCAGGCCATTTCTAACCTGACAAACTTGGTGAAAGTGCTTATAGATACTGCACATCTTAAGGAATCCATCACTAAATAGGATGATCAGCTTCAGAATTTAACAGTCACCTTGGCAACGCAACAGCAGAAACTGAGTCAGCACAAGGACCTTGCAGCGTCTTACATGACACATGACACAAATCGCAGATTTACAGTTAATGGCACATCAATATGAACTTAGGATAGATGATCTGGAGAATCGAAGCTATAGAAATAACCTCAAGATTATAAGTCTGCTTGAAAGTAAGAAAGGAGATAATCTGGTGGAATCTATTGAAAAAGAGCTGGTTAGAATCTTAAAAATGCCACATAAAAAACAGCTGGTTAAGAGTCTTAAAAATGCAACATCACCCTGTGATAGAACAAGCGCACACCTTTGATTCTAGATCACATATAAACAACTTGCCTAACTAGGCTCAGGACCCAGAGAGGGACCGGGGAAAAAAGAGGACTGGGGAGAAAAGCTCTGGTACAATACAAGACTATTGAACATTGACAATGACATCTAACATAGATATTAAGTGGCAGTTTTATACAGTATATACATAAAGATGGTGAGCTAGAAATCGGTAGTGGAATTATACATCAATAGGTGTACTCATAATGGCAGGTGTTCATTACATTATTGATACAGTATTCAGACATACTGCAGGTTATAATATTATGCAGTTACTCTGCTTTAGAAGGGATAAAGAGTTTGGCAAGGAGAGCAGTTAGAGAACAGAAGAATAATTTAATCATGTGGATAGCATTTGCAGTACCATGGGCTGAGTGGGTGTCTTATTTGTCGAAGCTTGAAGGACTTTAGTGATGGTTCTTGTCTAACTCTTAGGGGGCTTGTGTTCCACAATTTGGCCACTATAAGGGAGGCCTTTAGTGGATAACTGATGGTTAGTACAAGTTTTCCATAAGAGGGTGTAGAAAATGCAAATTAGTATGGTGGGAGCAGTAAACCATAAAGATATTCAATCCTATCAAGTGGCCATTCTTACACAAGAGTCCTGATACATGTGGAGTATTGGAAGATGTGGATAAAGGCATTGTACCATATACCTCAAATAAAAATAAAACAATTCTGCAAGGCCTCTCAAATAAAATTTCCACTTCATCACAAATTCTCTTCAGAATGAACATCACTGCCTCACACTAATGAACGCTAACTGGTTACCTGTACAAACTACAGCCAATGTACTGGTTGTCTCTCTCCTCTTTAATTGCTCCTGCAGTATAGCCCATCTCCACTGCCAATGAAACTCATTACACCAACACCAGTTCATACCCTCAGAAGCCAAGTTTCTTCTTGGCTCTCACTCCAAACACCTTCTACCAAACTATACATTTCTGACAACAGCTTTTGTATGCTTATCCAGAACTATGGCAATCCCTTCCATGCATTCTCCCCGATACCACAAACTACTCAGATTTCAAGTATCAACTTAAGCAGTGTCTATCTAATCATTATAACTATAAATAAAATGATGTAGGTTATATTTCTTAGCCACCCAAAACATCTACTAAAATAGACCCCCCCCATCCACTCCTTACATACTCAGCTTTACTAATAACCTCATTAAACATGCTTTCTGTAAATATCTACATAACGTTCGTCCCTATTATCATGCTCTCCCACTACCAGTGTTTAGTTCTATATGTATGATCTAGTAAATATCTTACTCTGCCTCCTTCCCTTCTATTTCACTATGTAGCTTTATGTCTACTACATAATAAACATCTTTGCTTGAGCCCTATTATGTCTCCTCCCTTCTTCTCTATACATTTTCATACCTGCTCTCTAAAATGGCTCCCTATTGAAATGTCAACATTCGAAATGGCAAGTGCCAACACAGAGAAAAAAATACCAAAACTCCAGGAGAAGAATGAATCTCGAAAATCGATCTTCTCCTTTAAACTTTTTTTTGCAGGGGGGTAAACCCCTGCACCCCCCAATGTGGGGGGAAAGCCCCCTACATCCAGAAAACTTATATATACCATCTCCAAGATCGCTATACCTCAAGAAAAGGAAATGTTCTGAGAAATGTCCTTTTTGGACCTAGTATATATATATATATATATATATATATATATATATATATATAAGTCCATTTTTTTAGTCTCTGATCTAGCTAGTCCAAATATTTCAAATGGTTACCCTCAAAAACTATATGTATGATACTATAGTTACCTGTAAATATCCAGAAACTGTAATTATACTTATACTATTAGTATTCTGTAAACACAATGTGTATTGCAATGGTATGTCATCACACTTTGATGTAATAACCTACACATTTTGCCACTGTTTCATGTAATATCTTCTTGCAGTTATCTATTCTGCCACTGTATGTCTCCACATTTTGCTGTACCTACACTGTACTTTTTGTTACTGTTTTATATAACCCAGCCTGTGCCTGTAATTGATCTTGTTATAATCAGTGCTCTACTCCAGTCAACAAAATGTAAATGTGAAAAAAACATAACTAAGAGTTATAGTGAATGAGAAGCTCACATGAAATATAGAAACAAAGAGAGCAATAAGAAAGGGGTGTCTAATACCCCTACGTCTATTTATTATGATCATGGAAGCACTAGCCAGTAGAATAGTGAAATCCTTGCAGGAAGAGAAGAGGGTGAGGTAAGTTTCATCTTATAGTTTTTGTAAGCAACTGCATGCTGCTGATGTTGAAGCTGGAAGAAGTCCTTGGGGTGTTGAATATATATGCTGATTAAAAAAGATATGGCTAGAGTGTAGCCTAGACAAAACAGTTCTAGTATGATCAGGGAAGGTGCAAGGAAGCGGAGAAAAGGAGGACTGCAAGAGGCACAAGGGCAAACTATCTAGTATTGTACCTATGGGAGAGCCTGACTCAAACCAGAGAAAAGAACTAAGCATTGCTTACACAGGAAATGGAATATCTCCTCAGGAATCGGAAAACACAACTACTGGGATGATCAATGTGATATGAAAGATAATCCCCCCAAAATAATATACTTGGTAACACACATGCCAATAAAAACTGAAGATCGGGTAATAAAAGAAATACAGACAAAATGTGCGTAATGCATCTGAAAAAGGGGGGATGGGCCAGGTGACAATAGTGATAGACTATAAGAAAGTAGGGAGAAAGAAGGGTGAGGTATGTCAGCTTTAGGAGATAATAGAGTAATCTTTGGCTTGAACCCAAGATAATCAGGAAAGAACTACCAGAATTACTAGTAGAGAAATGGAGATCATGCTAGGTTCAGAGGTTCAGAGGTAAGTACTAGGCTAGTTGCCCTTGTGGGGCATTTTAAGCCTAGCTAATTTCCCCCTTTGAGCTCAAAATAACCTATCCTGTTTGGTTATTGAATGATCTTACCCATCGCATGGTCAGTAATTTTATATTACTCCCTAAGGAGAATAACTGGGATTATACCATAGATAATTTGAGGGGACCATATATGGGATAAAGCATTTAGGAGTTGCCTCTGTCCATTAGTAGTACAGGAGGCAGTCCCTGGGAAAATGTTTTGTTCTCCATCCATAGATCCAAGTTGTACTTGGATATGGACAGGGATGAACTTTGTTTTATGTGGATGGGGAGTCTATTCCAGAGCAGTGTTATACTCTGTGAAATATACCTTTTTCTCCAAACTGATGTTGAAGAAGACATTTAGATCCATAGACTGAGTATTTTTAATGCCATTTGACTTGCTGATGAGCAGTAAATCCATCAGTATTAGGTTGGATTGCAGGTGAATTACAGTGGAAGAAATATACACTCCACTTCCCATGGGATCTAATCAAAACATATCTAAAGAGATCAAGTAAGGAGGAACAATTGTAGAAAATGAGGATGAAACAGTCTGATATAAGTATAGCAAAAGAGCATTATGATAAGGAAGAGAAAGTATTGAAATGGGACTTAAGCCAGAGAGAGATAAGTCAGATAAGAGTGAGCGATAAGTGAACGAAAGTGGGTATGGTAGAAAACAAATTAAAAAAAAAAGAGTTAGGGAACAAGAGAACAAGAGACAGAGAATGCTTAGAGAAATATGAATCATAAACATAATAAAAAGAGCTACCTAAAGGTATAAAGAGTTAAGGAAAAGATAAGGTAGATAATGATTTCCAGTAAGAAAAAGGGAATAGTAGAAAGGGGAATGTAGAAATGTGAGGCTTTACAAGGACATAGGCAAAAAGTAAAAAAAAATAATAAGAGAAATGAAGTAGCAAAAAGTAAGACAGGAAAAGGGGAAGAAAGAACATGTGAAGAAGGGGCAAGGGATGATTCATTGGAAATGTGTCACATTGGACCTATTTAGAGCGAACAGTTAATTATTTTACAGTGAAGCTATTATGTCCCATAAAGGATATGGAAAGAAGGGTAAAGTGAAATGCCAGAATGCTGAAGGTGTGGGGAGAGGAGAAGAAGAATAGCATACAGGATGTGGAATCATGCAGATATCTAGAAGATAAAGGAGGGAGCAATACAGGAATATAAGGAGGGCTGGATAATGATGTGCAGCACACCTGGCAATTCTGCATTGAGGGGGGGGCAGAATAAGGGATCCAAGAACAAGAGAAAGGATGAAACTAAAGAAAGGGGAGGACCGAGAGAAAAGAAAAGTAGAAAATGAAGGAATGGGAATGATCAGCATTCGTGATGTAGACCAATGAGACAAGATGGGGTAGAAAGCATAGAAATAAATAGTGAGGTAAATTACTCAGAGTTAAGAAGTATATGTGCATTTTGAGGACTGAGCACATTTACAAACATTCAAATGTCTTGTATTTTAATTCAAAATTAATAAACAGCTTAAATTAAGCAATAAGAGAACATTTTAGTAGACAAGACAAATAATAATGCAAACAAGAGGAGTGTAGTAAACAGTTCATGTTTCATACAATAAAAATAGCTTATGATAAAGTGTTAAGAAATTAATGTGATTTGTATGCTTTGCGAAGGACTGGTTTATTTGTTGATAATAACACTTTGATATGGGCAAGCACCACATGTTAGTGAATGTGTTGGCTTACTTGTTAAACTGTGTGCTATTGTAATTGGACCATATTACTATTGTAGTGTTATTGTTGTGGAAGTAAGATGTGTTTCAGTCTGATACAGTGTGCTGGATTATAAAAATGATTGAGTATTGCATGTAAAGACTGACTGCATAAGTGCACTTTTAAAGTTAGATAATTAGGGTTAGAATGTCACTAAAGGAGGTAATGATTTACATAGTTCTCAGGCTGTGACTGTCAAAGCTTTGGCTAAGGTTTAGTAGTGATGCACAGGTACTTTTAGAGTAGTTTAAGAGTGTGTTAAGGTCAAAATGTTCTGTTATGCTGTTTTAGTTAGAAATTTTGCAGGACTAGGGCGGTGGTTTTGATAAAGTAATATACATGATGAGTATTGCTACTGTAAGGTCATTTTAAAGGTGTGCTAGATTTGGGAGTGTCTGGCAATAATGGCTGAACTCTGGGGCTATACATATGAAATGAAAGACTTTATTAAGGCATTTAAATCTATTTTTCCAGAGGAATTGGCTTATAAGGAGTATTGAAAGAGTAGTCTCAGTTTGGTTTTTCCTAGTAACCACCAAAATCCTTGATTCGTTGGTGGCAAAGTGAACAGCATGCATTTCCAAGAGACTATACTTATGAAACTTTGTGTTGAGTGTATACTTTTCAAACTTTGTGTTGTGTGGGAACAAAACATGCATACAAGAACCAAGGTTTAAAAGAAGGCAGGATTTGAATGGGGTTCTGGTAGCCCCCCATAAGACAATCGAGCTTCCTGCTGCATGCGAAGAACCCAAATGGCTGCAGCACCACCTGCGTAGTAGTGCAATGAAAAAAAGCCCTGCAGCTGCCAGCTGTAAATCTATGGGCAGAGAGACAGCGTGCGGATGTGTAACACATTCCTTATTTACATTCAAGGAATGCATTTATTGAAGTATTTATTATGTTGTCAGACTGACAACAAAATAAATAAGTAAATAAATGCATTCCTTGAATGTAAATAAGGAATGTGTTACACATCCGGTATGGTTGTCTTTGCCCGTACATAGATTACAGCTGCAGCGGCTAGGCTTTTCAGCAGATTACCACGCAAAGTGCCGCTGCAGCCATTTGGGTTCGGCGATGTAGCTCGCAGGGAATTGTCTTGCGGGCTACACACCAGAATCCATTTGAATGAGATGTGCAATGTTTGACTGAAATGACTAGATAGCTTATAACTGATGTATAATCTTTGCAACTACAGTTATGTCAATATGGTTTGTGATGTATAATGTTTGCAACTAAATTATGTCAATATAGTTTGCTTTCATTTATATGCAGTAAATGTATGATTGCCTATGTCATACTCGATAATTTAATAAAGAATGTTTCTTGTTAAAAAAGTACAAAGCCCAGCATCTCCCATAAAGTATTACTAAGTTTGCTCCTTCATTTTGGATCAGATATAACCCATTTAAAGTCTTTAATTTCATATGTATACCCCCAGAGTTGCTCCTACCCTTTTCTAAAGATCCCATTTCCAGTTGTTTTATCTCTGTTACTATATTCACTACTTCCAGTAAAGCTGATTTAGACTTTGACTTCCATTTAGTAGTACTTGCTTTTTTGGCAGCCACCATAATTAGACTCAGCAAGGCCTTACTATATACAAGTAATTCCGATTCTGTATCATGGCTCAAAAAATTTGTTTAGTTATACCAGTTTGCTCACCCAGTATCCCTGACAGCGCAGTCTGCAGGGAATCTTTAAAGTTTGCCAACTGATTACACTCCCAGAAGAGATGTTCCCAGTTACCTCTTTCTTCCCCATCACACCTCCAACATTTGCTGTCTACATGAAGAAAAATTCTTTGTAGTCTACTTTGGAGAATAAAAATACCTATGTAAACACTTACAAGCAAAGATCCTAAATATTCTAGACTTTGTTGCATATTTTGGAGCTGTACATACATCCCCCATTGTTTCTTTGTGAATTGATTATCCAGTCTCTCTTCCCAATCCTTTCTAACCTCCTCTGATTGATTCTTATAGTTATTATGCAATATTTTGTATGGTTTATTAATTATTCCTTTTTTAACAGCAGCTTCTGAACTAGAGTCTACTAAAAGCTCTACCAGTGCTAGTCCTTTGCTTAGGATCTCCTATTTCTTTCTCTTTGCCTATACTCTGATATCAGTCCTTATAGGGAAGGCAATCTCTGTCCTCAATCCAAATAAATTCTTGGTCTGTCCTATTCTATTACATTTGCCTCTCTAATTATTTGGTCCCAATTTCAAACTCCACTTTAATTTTATCCCACTCCCTAGCTATATTTTCAGAATAAATTTCTGTTTTCTCTAATAACTCCACTACCCTGGGCTTTGGCAGTGTTAGTGAAACCGGCTCTTGTTAGATTTTCATTTTCCATTTGCTGATAGATGTATTTGGAATATGAGGATGTTATTGTTTTTACCAATTGTGGGATCTCTGCTTTTGTTTGCAGAGTAATTTATTGTTCTTTCAAAGTTGGGGTAGTTAACTTTGACTTTATCTAATAGCTTTGATAAAGCAAAGAAGGTTAAAGTTAATCCAAAGTAATCTGGGACCCTAGAGTTGCTTTGCTTTGAATGGTGGGCAATTGGTGCATTTTTTCAGACACATGGAAAGTTATTTGTTGTAGTGTCACATTTATTATGTGTTCGAATAGGAGAGGAAAAATGCAGTGACAAAAGTATTATAGGTGTAGAAGCGTTTTGACTGGAGACCCTCAGATCTATGGTGTCCCACATGAGAACATACTTTTGAGACTTGACATGTAGGATTAGTGCCGGAGCTCCAGCAGGCAATATATCTGCCGTGCGATCCAAGAATAACCTGTAGGGGTGTGCACGAGCGCTCCTGTACTAGTCCTGCATGAACTCAGCCCCTGTATGCAAATTACCCCATTTGCAGGAGAAATCCATGCAAATGAGGTGAATTTGCAATCCAGGAAGCTGGAAACCAGCCGTGCAGGACTAGTGTAATCTGCAGAAATGTACTCTGCCAGTAACGGAGTACATTTCTGCAAATTCCAAAATGGAGCCATGACAGCTCCAAATAAAGGGTGGATATCATTTAGAAAGTATGCCAGTGGCCAAGTATAAGGCCATTGGCATGGAAAACAGTTGAAAAAAATGAACTTTTATTTTTTTTAGCCGATCTTGGCTGTTTAAGCGTAGGGCATTGGTGCGCAAATGGGATCGGGGGAAAATAAGAAAATAAACCTAAAATAAGCATTCTAAGTAAAATCACTATTCTGCCATTATAGTCAATGGCAGCAGAAGACAACATGGCCAGTGAATAGTGGTTGCTAAGGGGGGAGGCTCAGTGTGAAACATGTAACTATGCATTAGCAGGCAATCCTATGCAAATGAGGGGAATGATAGTAAATCCCAGATTTCCCCTGCATGCTAGTCAGCTCCCAACAGTGTAAGAGCAGGAATATCATGGTGCAAGCCTAGGAGTTAGCTGACATCATGGGGGGGTGTCAGGCATACTGTAAGTGGATTGGAGCCCTGTGGGTCAGGTTTGCTCCTAGTTTAGCACAGCTAGGCAAGGGTGTGTGTCTGAGGCTGCATAGCACTCTTTACTTTGCCTAAGCGGATGTGCGTACCGCACGTCGGGTTTTAAAGAAAAAAAAAGTAAACCAGGAAATTGCAGCTCTGTGCACATTTGATCACTGTGTTTGCACAGCTCGCCTCCCCGGCTTAAACAGGAAGGCAATGGGAAAGGAAAACAGCAGTAGGAAGGTAATCTAGGAGGACTAGCATAGCTGGCAGGTGAAATGGATCAGAATCAGCCATTTATCCAGGCAACAGACCAGCCCAGCCCAGAACACTACTATAAACTATGCAAACATCTTCCCCTCTGGTTTTTCCCATACTCTACACCACCAGTGTATACAAGCAGGGAAGTTTTAACAAACAAAACAACAAAATGATAGGGGCTGCAATAGCTATCATACAATAAATTGTGGAAGAGGCTAAGGGTGGTGAGGATGTGAATGCTGTTGACCAACCCACAGTGAGGAAACGGAGAAGAGTGTACAGACCCAGGGTAGCCTATCAGGGGCTACATGAGCTGGAGATAGTGGAGTGCTATAGGGTGGACAGGGACCTCCTACAGCAAATTGTTCAGCTGTCCCAGCCACGCCTGACACACAGAACTAACAGAGGGGAACCCATCCCAGTGGATACCAAGGTATGTGTAGGCCTAAGAATACTAGCTACTGGTACCTTGCAAAGGCAAACTGGGGATATGATGGGGTCTTACAGGCATCAGCATCCAGGGTACTCCACCAGTTCCTGGATGCCATGTCAGCACATGCCATTGAGCACCCGTGAGGTGTTGGCCAGCAATATGCAACTGTTCCATCAAATAGCAGAATACCCTGAGGTAGTGGATGCTACAGACTGCACACACATATGCATCAAAGCACCACCCGGTGAGCGGGGTAGGGTCTATATCAACCGCAAGGGCTTCCCCTCCATCAACTGCCAGGTCATGTGCGATGCCCAGGGCATAATAATGAATGTGTGTGCTGGATGCCCTGGAAGCTATCACGATTCCCACATCTGTCATCTGATGCAGCTGTACCACAGATTTGCCAATGGGGACATCCCTTACAGTCACCTAGTGGGGGATGCTGGATACACACTGGAGCCATGGCTGATGACACCCATCAGAAATGCACACACACCCGAACAAGAACTCCATAATGAGGCACATGCACAGACCAGAATTATAATAGAGCATTTGTTTGGGATGCTCAAGTCACGGTTCCAGTGCCTGGACACATCCGGTTGAGCCTTGAAGTACTCACCAGCTACATGTACCCAAATTGTCATTGTATGTGCCATGCTACACAATATGATCCTACAGAAACAGCTGCAGCAGGAACATCACGGTGCAGGCCCACACAGCCCTCCACCATTCCATGGCCTGCACAGGCACAGTGTGACTCAGAGGAGGAACAACCTGAGCCTGGCCCAGTAGGTAGAAGGAGGCGTGCCCAGTATGCCCTGACCTTGGCAAAGATGCAACGCATACACATACACTGACACAGAAGGGACCCAGGGAATAACACCTCTCTCTGACTCTCACATACAGTAAAAGGAATGCCAAACATGACACTACCTGTGCTCAACCATGTGTAGGGAGTGTACTATGTGCATCTGACATAGGCAGCCCTGCAGCACCACCCTCAATACTGGGACACCCGCAACGTAAGTCACTCAACCTACCAATTGCCGAATGGAGTAGGATGTGTTGTTACCTGTATCTATGGTATGGATGTGAGCATGCAAGGGAATCGGGTGGCTGAATGGTATGCCAGCAGATAGTAGACACCTATAGTGGCACCATAAGATCTGTAACAAATACTGGTGTCACCATAGTAGCCAGTACTACACAGGGCGACAAAACCCACTGCAGAAAATGTGCTGGGCCATATGTGTGTGTTCATATGACTCACACATACTAGGCAGGGAGGCTCACATACTCAACAACAGTCTCAGCCAGCAGAACAGGTGTAGACAAACACAAACAAAGGCTGTGCTATGGCCTCTGAATGATGCCTATGGGTACCTCCCCCCCTGGCCTACACAGACAGACTACAGCAGGTCAGGCAGTTGGATGTTAGTTCTGATGGGTAGGAAGTCAGAAACTAATATGTAGGTCAATCAAAGCTAAGACCTGTAGTACACTGATATGTCTCTAGTCAACATGATAGGTTAGAATATAGAATTAAATGGAGTACCTGACATACCAGTACAGTCATAGCAAATGTGTACAAGTGTCAGGTGTGCCCCCACATCCTATGTAGAAATGTAAAAACAGTCAGGTGTGCCCCCCCTTCCTGTGTAGAAATGTAATAACAGTTGGAAGTGCCCCCCCCAATCTTGTGAAGAAATGTAGAAATAGTCAGGTGTGTCCTCCCAATCCTGTGTAGAAATGTAGTAGCAGTCACGTGTGCCCCCCAATCCTGTGTAGAAATGTAGAAACCATCAGGATCACCCCCAAATCCTGTGAAGAAATGTAGAAATAGTCAGGTGTGTCCCCCAATCCTGTGTAGAAATGCATAAACAGTCAGGTCTATCCCCCCACAATCCTATGTAGAAATGTAGGAACAGTCAGGTGTGTCCCTTCCCCCAACCCAGCGTAGAAATGTAGTAACAGTCAGGTGTGCCCCCCTCCCACAATCCTGTGTAGGAATGTAGAAACAGTCAGGTGTGCTCCCCAACCCTACTTAGTAGTAACAGTCAAGTGTGCCCCCCCAAACCTATTTAGAAATGTAGCAATGGTCTGGTGTGCCCCCCAATCCGATGTACACACGTCATAACAGTCAGGTGTGCCCCACCACAACTCTATGTAGAAATGTAGTAACATGTATGTGCAGGTATAATACCAGTGGAGCACAGATGCACAGAGGTGGCCAAGGTAGCAGGATAGGTTTTAGCATCTGCACAATATGTAGGTATGTGTGTGTTAGGTTGGTGCGTGTTTTATATTGTGTGAGAGTGGTCAGTATGTATGCATGTTGAGGTAAGACCTGGTGGCATTTGCCCACTAATGCTGATGACAGGGACAAGTCCTCACAACTGCAGTGCCAAAGACAATACCCACCAGTATAACACATGCTAGTAGTAAGCCATTGTAAATGTATGGTGGTAATATGTGTCACCATCTGAAAGACTGACATGGCATGGCTGTTGGGCTAGATATACAAGCAGTACACAGGGGAAAGTACCCCAGACATACAGTATATATTGTGTCACTGTGAAATGGACACACCCTTGAAATTGTACATACAGGTATGCATCACATTATCTGTAGTAGGGGATACTGGTGCTATCTGCCCAAACACTCACAGATCACAAAGGAGGTAGGACAGTTGTATTGAGAAACAGCTGATGTACCTGCGCATGCAAGCATAACTGGAATGCCCAATGCATATCTGTGTATCAGATGCAAGTAGTGTCCATAGTACACATGCACCCAGATCATGCAAACACCACCCACAGTTACCTCTCTGGTTGTACCCCTGCTGTGGGGAATGGGTACAATATGACCCCACCTGTATATGGCAATAGCAAAAGAATGCAGCATGCAGTGCAGGTGTCCCATGCAGGTGTGTTGCTAGCTGTAGGTAGCACCCTGCCAGCATCCACACCACCTGATCAAGACACCTAGCACATGAACACCTAGAACACCTACCCTGTCACCCCAGAGTAATATACTGTATGGAGGTCTGAGACTGTAGAACTGACAGAATTCAGTGGCCTGCCACATCTGGCCTGCATCAACACTTAATGACTCACAGGCCTCTGCCAAGGGCCTGTATCTCACACGTACTGCCAATGCATGTTATGTCATGGACACCCAAATAACAACACAACACACTCCACATAAGCCATATGCAAGGCCATGTGGACAAACCACAGTGACATGTCCATCATGCCCCACTGCATGAACTGTGGACCAACACCAACACACAGCTGTGATGAGGTGATAACCTTAAGGAAAGTGTCAGAGAATGTATGCATAATGTAAGGAAGTGGATAGAATAACAGAGGGAGGGTTGGAAGCGTGGGCAGCATGGAATGTGCAAGGTTTGACACAAAACTGTGTGCACGTACTATCCCTGGCTGTAAACACATAAATGGGTGGCTACATACCTGCCCATACACCACAATAGGGGTAATGTCCTGACTCATATCCCTGCCTCTGGGTAACCTGTGTGGATCTGTACAGCTGTGAAGTATTGCCATAGCAATATAAGGCCATACTGTCATGTTGATGGATGTACAAGTATGGGATCCTCTGCCAGCACTGTACCAAGGTACTGAACCGGATACACAGACCGAGCAGCAACTGTCTGCAGCTCCCCCCCCAGGATGGCATAACCTACCATGAATATATAGGCGTCTGCCCACAATACCGCACACAGCTGCAGTCACCCCTGTCCTCCAAGACATCACTCTGAGCAGGAATGTCCACCTGACAGTACATGAGAACAAAAAACATCACAGTGTATAACAGTACACATGTCTGAATATCTCTGCTAACAGCAGTACCATGTAGCTGAAGCAGCACAGACACAATCACCTGCAGTACACACTATCCCCAGCACACTTTGTCCCCATATTGCCAAATGATCAATGGGTACCCTGCAGAACCTGTAGGTGTACAGCACAAAGGTCTGCACTGGAGTACAAACTACCTGGAATCAATACACACATTCAATACAGAAAGGCATACTGGGCATGCTGACACACTTAGAGAAATGAAGGCAATGTCAGACAACAACATACTGAAAGTTCATACTTGGCATGCTCACACACTTAAACAAATGAAGCCCATGTCTGCAAACAACAGTGGACCAGACATATCTGGCAGTTTCAGACGTTAGTGCAGACACTCCTCAGTATGCACCACTCATGGTTTGCACACACACACACACACACACACACACACTGGATAGGAATACAGACATATATCCAAGGACAACCCACTATAATAAGCCAAAAGTAGACATACATAGATGTGTAGAAGAGAGTGCCTGTGACAAGAAGCCATCCATTATAAGGCCTGTCCCACCCAGCACACAGCCAAATTGCTACAACCACATGAGGTTCAGAGGTCACTCACTGTACATATTAGCCACCAGTATCTTTTAGCATTACAGATTATGTGATGCAACTGCTACCTGCGACATGACTGTACAAGGAAGTAGTCATCTTGCAGCTGTATACACATACCTGTGGAATATAACCCTGCATGTGCCCGCATGTGGTTTGTCAACCTCTAGATGAATGGGTTATGGCCCATGCACACACACTGCCCTCCCCATAGCCCTGCTATGACAAGCCTACTGAGGTCATCCACGTTTAAATACACCTTTGGGAAATTTGTAGCCCAGTGATCTCTGTGGCATCCTATAACTGTGTACTGCTATAGTGTGATAATCTAGTTAGGTAGGTGTTCTAATCCCAGACATGGCAAGTGTGTGTGTGTTTGTGTGGGTGTGTGTGTGTGTGTGTGTGTGTGTGTGTGTGTGTGTGTGTGTGTGTGTGTGTGTGTGTCTGTGTAGAGAGCAATGCTTTTAGGCTAGTGAGATGCACTACAAATCAAATGCCCTACTTTGGCAAGACTGCTGATGTCATTCACTGTGGAAAACACCTTTTGGAAAGCTGTAGCCTAGTAATCTCTGTGGTGCTTCCTATAACTGTGTACTGCTGTAGTGTGATAAAACAGTTAGGTAGGAGTTCTAATCCCAGACATGGCAACTGTGTGCGTGCCTCTGTCTGTGTAGAGCACAATGTTTTTTTTAGGCTAGTCACACTCACTACAATTCAAATGCCCTACTTTGGAAAGGCTACTGATGTCATCCACTTTGAAATACACCTTTGGGAAAGTGGTAGCCCAGTAATCTCTGTGGCATGTCCTATAACTGCGTACTACTGTAGTATGATAAACTAGTTAGGTAGGAGATCTAATCCCAGACATGGCAACTGTGTGTGTCTCTGTATGTGTGAAGAGCAATGCATTTTAGGCTAGTCACACTCACTACAATTCAAATGCCCTATTTTGGCAAGGCTGCTGATGTCATTCACTGTGAAATACACCTTTGGAAAACTGTGGCCCAGTAATCTCCATGGCACGTCCTATAAATGCATACTGCTGTAGTGTCATAAAATAGTTAGATAGGAGTTCTAATCCCAGACATGGCAACTGTGTGAGTGTGTGTCTGCCTCTGTCTGTATAGAGAGCAATGATTTTTAGGCTAGTCACACTCACTACCATTCAAATGTCCTACTTTGGCAAGGCTGTTGATGTTATTCACTGTGAAATACACCTTTTGGAAAGCTGTAGCCCAGTAATCTCCATGGTGCATCCCATAACTGCATACTGCTGTAGTGTGCTAAAGTAGTTAGGTGGGAGTTCTAGTCCCAGACATGGCAACTGTGTGTGTGTGTGTGTGTGTGTGTGTGTGTGTGTGTGTGTGTGTGTGTGTGTGTCTATCTGTGTAGAAAGCAGTGCTTTTTAGGCTTGTCACATGCACTACAATTCAAATGCCCTACTTTGGCAAGGCTGCTAATGTCATTCACTGTGAAATACACCATTGGGGAAGGAGTACTCCAGTTATCCCTGTGGTGTGTCCTAGAACAGCTTCATGCTGTAGTGTGATGTAGAACTCTGGTAGGGGTTCTTTTCCCACACATGGCAGTTGTGGATGTTTTGTGTGTGTTTCTATGTCTGTGTAGGGAGCAATGCATTTTAGGCTAGTCACACTCACTACAATTCAAATGCCATACTTTGGCAATCCTGCTGATGTCATTCACTGTGAAATACACATTTGGTTCATAGGTTCATAGGTTGGTACTAGGCTATTGGCCCTAGGGCCTATACAAGCCTAGCCTTAACAATTCCCTGGATATTTCTTCGTACAATATTTACTTCTCTGGATCCCTGTCTAGCAGGATGACTGACATGATCCCAGGGGTGAATTTCCTATCTCCCATCCAATCATCAAGGTTACTTTTGTAGAGAGCCAAGGAGGCGCTCTGCTTGACATGTATGGGCAGTCTATTCCAGAGTATGGGGAGTTTCTCGGTCAGGAACCTATCCCTCCAGCATGTGTTGTTCATTGTGATGACAAGGTTTAGATCCCTGGAGCATGTGGCTCTGAGAGATGGGGAAAATACTCCAGTAATCTCCGTGGCACATCCTATAACTGTGTAGTGCTGTATGTAATAAGCTAGTTAGATAATCCTAGACATGTCAGGTGTATGTGTCTGTGTTCATAATTTGTATCCTGTGTGGAGTGTGTAACAACTGGAATCAATGTGGAGTGGATTTTGCAAATTTCTTATATGGTGGCCTTAGTATATATCACAGTGCCCACCTTACAGGGATAACAGATGTGAAATAGCTGAGAACCTGGGGTGCAAATCCATTCCCCTACATGTGACATCAAGGCCAGGCAAACAAAGTGAGCAACCCTAGTATTACCCAGAGAACACTCTCAACCCATGTCTCATACACACACTTGCCTAGGCAACAGCCACTATGTTGGTAGTACTCTGGATATTGCCCACTGATAGTAACCATGGTGTGATTGCAGTGGGCTATAGAGGGCATGGCACCCTGTCCATCAGTCCAATAGGCATGTATATGCCGACAGTGCACCTTCCCCATGTTCCCCCACTGGACACCTGCAGCACCTGTGGTCCCATCAAATGTGGCCCACAAAGGACATACCATTCCTGAAAATACATGCCCTGTATGGACAGATGCCACTGACACTAGGGGATACCAGTATCATGCTATCAAGATAGGTGCAGGGTCAACCTGCCATCTATTAACAGTTCCCGCCACGAGCCAGGAGTGGCACATCTAATGATAACAATCTGTGTACACAACATGGGCTAGACACCCCAGGTAGAGTTCCACATGTCACTGTACATGCATGAGGGAGGTGTGCACATCCCAGACACTGTCCATGTCATGGACTAAGGAACACATACATGGTAAGCAATGCACAGCATTGGCCACATGCAATAGTCACCCAGGTGACTGGATGGTGAATACAATACCCACCCGTGTGGGCAAATCCAGACACTGCACCCCTGAGCCACAATGAAGACCATTGTCATGTGGCCTGATGCCAAGGTATACCCATCACCTAGCCTTGTATAACTGTCTGGCACAGTCGACCACTACACACTCATGAAGCAATGCACCCATGCATGTCACTACTGGCACCCTGTGTCTGTGTGTATGTTGTATGATGCGTATGACCACATTCACACTCACTACAACCCCCATTGGCATACTGAAGCATGCTGTCTGATGTCAGACACCTCCACATACCCTTTGCCCATATAACCTCCGTATAACCCCTGTGGTGCATATGATACCTGCACAGTAATGTGTTGTGGCAATCTCACTAGTGATGAGTTGTATTCCTGGCCCTGCCAAGTGTGTCAATGTGTATGCATCCCTGTGAGAATGAGGTTGTGTTGATGCTGGCACCTGTTCATGCAGACAGGCACATGTACTAAACCTACCATATAGCTACCATATCCCTGTTGCAGATGTCACTCACCATCACATATACTTTTTGAGGGCTCCTCAACATGTAACCTATGTGGCACATCCAATAACTGCATAGACATGGGATAGCACTACATAGTCATCAGGGGTTTGATACCCTGTACTGGTAGGTATGTGACACAAACATGCTTAAGGTTTACTCTCCCACCCCTCCATGACTTTTCTTTGCCTCTGTCTGCCTCTCTCACTCCCTCTCTGGTGGATGTGGAGACTTACACCTGCTTTGCTTAGGCAGCAGCATGAGTGATGCTCATGATCAGCTGATGGACTCTGTTTGAATTGCAGCCATCCTCTAGCTGATTGCATGTGGAACAGATGAGGTAACATTCCCATAGCCAATTGCATGGAAACACACTCCAATATCTATGAACATCATGTTGGTGTTGGGCCTTTACATTCACTGTGAGCAGGAACTCAATCTGTTGTTTGGCAAACAGCATCTCAGATGGATTGGGGATTTACCTCTAACAACATACACTGTGGAAACAGGGCAACACACAAGAGGGGGATGTGCCTGACCTGACGACAGACTGTAAGTGCTGCTATACTGCATTTAGAGTAATGTTGGTTTAACAGGGTGTATGTGGATATGGCTGTCCTACATGTTTTAATACCTGCCATGTCAGTGCTATGTTTATGAGGAAACCCCCATCTGTAGGGTCATCTGCAGACTGGGCAGTGTGTGGTGCTTTTTGTTTCATGTGTTACCCACAGAACATCTATCTATGAACTGCAGAAGGTAGTGTGAGGATTGCAGTCTGTAGATGGTGACAGCTGTGAGAGTTACTGACTTCATATCCCTCATAGGACATATGTTGCAACAGACCCTGTTACAACAGTAAATGTATGAGGTTATCACAGCAACATGTCAATATTGGCCCTGTGTATGTGCCTCCAGCCACAACTCTGTCAACCTTTGTACATATGTCATGCAGTAAGAGGTGCACATGTGCTGTACACCATAATTAGTGACATCATATCTGATACCAAGCTAGTGAGATATCAGACTGCTACACATGTTATGTATAGTAGGGGTTATATTTTATGACATAACCTGGACATTCTGTGGTTGTGTGTACAGTACTGAGGTCTGTGTACTTATGGTGATTGTCAACAGTGTGTGTATTGTTAATATGTACTTTGGCCTGTGTACAGGCTGTGGTACATGTCATTGTTCTTGGTCCTGTTCTATCTGATGCTACATGCTGCTCCACTGTATGTTAACCTATCAGCTTACATGTTTGTAGGGCCATAAACACACACACGTGTCCCATACCATAGACAGCCATAGGACCACACTGTGTAGAGGCCCAGTATATGTAGGGTTAGTGTGTGAGTGGCACATATGAGGATGGTGTTGAACAGATAGTCCATATACTGTAATATTACATTAGCTTACCACATGTGGCTGTGGCTGTGTTCACATTGGTTGTGGTTATGCACTTTCACACAGGTGTATCATACTCTGTGCTGTGACATGCCTGTAGAACTTGCTATATATGCTGGTACATGTGCATTCCCCCATAGGAAATGTAGGCCAGTATTGAGCCAGTTTGCCTGTAGCCTGCACAGTACTTTGTTACATGCCTAGCAGCTTAGTGTACTTACCCAGTGAGAAGTCATGTTCAGATACTTGCCAAATGTACTGCTGCCTGGCCACCATAACAGTCATGTATGTCAGACAGAGCAGCAGGATGCTGTACAGATGTATGTGAATATATAGTGAGTAGTATGTGGCCATGGCACCTCTGTACCAACAATTATTATGTGTCAGGACAGACAGAGGTGTGTGAATGCATAATCTATGGGAGCAAATGTATATCAGTAGTTACATGTTATACCCATCTACATGGCTGTTAACATCCACTTTGTCAGGCTTGGTCCACATGTCTTGCACTAAGGTGTTCTGTGTATACCTCTGGACTGTCCAGAGTGTGTCAGACTGTCCACATATATTGGCCAATATCTCTGCTGTAGTCCACAGGAGAATTACATGCTAGCAGTGGTTCTGTACAATGATGCCCTTAGAATGCCTGTCAGTAGCCAATGGCGCACATGTTACAAGCAGATGTGACCTCCCACACACCATGTCTGTAAAGAAAATCCCTATTACAGTAGCAATAGTCTACAAATATACCTGCTATACATACCTGACATCCTCTTGCACTACAAAGTTGGGACTATAGGGGCTGAGGTAGGGCTACACTCCATGTTCAGGACATATGGTGAAAATATATGTATATATAATTATCCAGATATCTATATAGATATATACACATATACATATCGACATGCATAGATGGATATGTATATGTACATAGATATACATATAAACACTCAGATATATACATATACAGAGCAATATATGTCTACAGATAGAGATACATATGCACATATACGTATGGATTTCTACATATATATTTACATTAGTAGGTATATCGAAATAGATATGTATGCACATATAGCTATAGATATCTACATATATACCAACATAACTAGGCATATCTGTACACATAGGATGTGCATACATATATAGCTATATATACATATATCTATATATACATATATGTATATCTATATATACACATATCTATATATATATATATATATGTATATATATATATATATATATATATATATATATATATATATATATATATATATCTGTGTGTGTGTGTGTGTGTGTGTGTGTGTATACAGGTTCACCATATATGACCGAAAGTTCATATGGGGGGTGTGGGGGGGGCAAAGCCCCCCTACCTAGTTTGATCAGATATATTGTGGTTTTATTTGATATTGTTTAGTGAAACTGAACTTTGTGAGGGTCTTTGCCCCCCACCCCCCAACAATATATTCTAACTCCAGGGTTGCACTTCAGTGGGGAACAGGGCTTATACCTGCCAGTGCTGTTTTTCGGTCAAATGAGTTTTCGGTCATATGGGTTTTTGGTCAAATGCAGTTTCGGTCATATGGTCTCAGTCAAATTGGCTTTGGTCATATGTAGTGAATCCATATGTATATATGAAGATATGTACACATGGCCATATATAGGTTCATAGGTTCATAGGTAGGTACTAGGCTATCTGCCTGAAGGCATTTATAAGCCTAGCCAGAATGTGTTGGCTTTCGCTGCCCCCTTAGATTAGTTCCTGTGCCTCTGTCCAGCAGAGACATTGAAGGGATCCCTGGGGTAAACCTTCTGTTTCACATCCACTCATCAAGGTTTCTCTTGAAGAGCGTTAGCGAGGAGCTCTGCCTAATGTAGATTGGAATATTGTTCCAGAGCATGGGAAGTCTCTGGGACAGGAGTCTATCCCTCCAGCACATCCTATTTATTGTTGTGGTGAGGTTTAGATCCCTGGAGTGTGTGGCTCGAGGGGATATGGTTTTCTTTTGGTGGAGCATGTCCATCATTTCTGGGTTGGACATGGCCTTGTATGTCAGGCAGAGATCACCTCTGAGTAGGTGGTATGCAACTGAGTACAACTGGAGTTTCTTCAGTTGAGCTGCATAGGTCATCTGCTTGAGGCCAGTGATCCTCTTGGTGAGGTACTTCTGTGGTTTTCCCAGTTGTTGCAGGTGTCTTGTAAGGTACATCCCAAATTGGGCATTGTACTCTATGATGGGTCAGATGAGTGATGCGTACAGGGGCCCAATAACCTTTTTCAGTCTGGATGCAAACCCTTTTGTGATTAGGTGGGCCACATAGAAGGATTTTCTAACCACTTTGGCAATGTGATTATCAAAGGAGAGGTTTCTATCTACTTGGGTCCCCAGATCCCTTATTACATCTTTCATATTTAGGGGGCTACCACATATGTGATAGTCTGTGGGTACTTTGGTTTTCCAAAGGAGATGACTATGCACTTTTTGGCATTTAGCTTGAGACCATGGTTTTGACACCAGGTACCTGTCTCAGTGAGACCCTTTTGGGGATGTCTGTGTCAGCCAGAGAGTCAATTATAGCCCCTAGTTTGCAGTAGTTTGTGAACTTGGTCAGCCATAGTCCTCCTGTGCTTGCCTGTACCTCTGAAAAGTATATGCCGAACAGGAGGGGTCCTAGGACTGAGCCCTGGGGAACACCACTTGTAACTGGTTTAGAGTCAGACCTAGCTTCCGCAGCTCTTACCATGTGGGTTCTGTCCATGAGCCAGTTGGCAAAACATCTTGTGACGTAGGGATTTATGTTCAGGCTGGTAAGCTTGTCTATAATTCCTGAGTGAGAAATGGTGTCAAAGGCCTTTGCAAGGTCTAGGTAGGCTGTGTGGACCACCTTTCCCTCATCTATAGCCTTGGTAACTGTCTCAAAGAAGTCTCCCAGGTTTAGGAGGCATGGTCTGCCCTTAACAAAGCAGAACTGGGTAGGGTCCAGTGTTTGGAGGTTCCCAATGTCTCTGTTAATGAGATCCATGATGATGCACTCCATAGCTTTGCAGACCAAGCTAGTCAGGCTTATAGGGCGATAGTTCCCAGGGTCTGTTGTGGCTCCACCTTTGTGGAGTAGAATAACCATTGCTGTGCGACACTCTGTGGTCACATAGCCTGTGGAGAGGTGGGTTTAAACAGTGTGTTTAGGTGAGGGGTTAGTTCATCTTTGAGCTTGTGTAGGATGCAGCCTGGGACACCATCCAGTCCCATTGATGCTGTACTTTTGGCTTTGGAGAGGGCTGTTTTAATCTGAGTGTCTGTGATTTCAGGGGTACTACATTCTTCTGGTATAGTTATGGACCCTTTTGGGGGTGAGGGGGGTGAAATTTGCACTGAAACTGTCTGCCAGGATGTTGGCTATATTTGTTGGTTCAGTGTATTTTGTGCCATTCTGCACTAACTCTTAGTAGATCTGAGAATTGCCACTTAGATTCTTGACATAGCTAAAGAATGCCTTGTGGTTATCTTTGGAGTCCATGGCAATTTTTCTTTCGAAGCCAACCTTGGATGATTTTATGAGGGAACGTAGTTTCTTGCTGATACTGATCAGGGATGTCTTCCCTTCTTGGGATTTTACTCTTTTCTGTACTAGTTTCCTCATTCTATTGTATAACTTGTTTATGGCAGGGGTCCACCAGACTGGTTTCCTTTTCTTGGGGGAGTGAGTCTTGGTTTTGTTTGGGATAGCATGATCCATGCATTCTTGTAGGTGTCCATGGAGTGCATTAGTAAAGGATTTTGCAGCTTGGACAGCATTATCCTTTAGCATGGGGGCTTTGAAACTTCCCACCTCAGTCTTAAGTAATGTGAAGTTTGCTTTTGAAAAGTTTTTCACAGTGGTTTCTTTGACCGGGGGTGGTGGCTGAATGTGGATATCCAGAGTGATTAGTTTATGGTCAGATCTAACCAACGAGGGGTTGACATCCTGTGTGGAATACCGGTCGCCCATGTTGGTGATGACCAGTTCCAATATGTTGTCACCATTGGTGGGGGTGTTGACCAGTTGATCCAGGGAGTTTGAGTTTATAAATTCTAGGAAATGTTGGGCAAGGAGTTTGTACTTGAGTAGTTCTCCCAGTTAATGTTTGGGTAATTGAAATCACCCAATATCAGGGTGTTTGGTAGGACCTTTATGTTTCCCAGTGTTTCCAGGAATGCGGAGTGGGGGTCCTGGGACATGGTGGGTGATCTGTAGCAAGCTATAATTTGAATAACAGTTTTGCCCATTGTTATTTGCACATGGATGATCTCTGAAACATCGTGCTGTGCCACTAAACTGGAGGTGTAGGTCCAGGTTTTGTGGCCAAAATGTATGGTATGAGTTGTAGCCTGGTAGTGCTGGGGTGCTCTCTGGAGCCTTAAACCAGGTTTCTGTTACTGCACATATATCGATTTTCTCCATACTGAAGAGTGCCTCGAGTGCGTACAATTCGAGGTTTAGTCTTCTGGCATTGAGTAGCACTACACTCAGTTTTTTGTTACTTGTGCTATTTACAGCGGTGGGTTTGTCTTTTGAGCCTTGCCAAAAAAAGGCACTATGGGGGTGGAAAGAGCCTTGGCCAGTATTCAAAAGTCTAAGGGTGACAGGTGCAAGTCGTCTCTAGCGAAGCAGCGTAGCTTGTCGAGCATGTCATCCCAGGCTGACAGACACTGGATCCCTTTTGAATGACACCAGAAGCTTAGCCAATTTTTGAAATTGATAATTTTTTCTCTATACTGTAGTATCATTCTTGGTGAGGGCAGGATGCTACTCAGGGTCAGGGTCATACTGGCTTGGGCTACGTGATCAGAGAGCTCCTCCATGTCTCTTTTCATGTAGTCCAGAGAGATATGGCTCAGGTCATTCACACCAACATGGACAATGACAGAGTCATATTTGTACTTGTTCTGAAGTGACCTGAGTGCTTGTGTTATGTGGTGGATCCTGGCACCTGACAGGCAGCTAACAGTAACCTTCTCCTTGTTGAGCCTAGTGAGTTGGATGTCAGTGTGCCTGACTATAGAGTCTCCTATTACTAGTGTGTGGTTTTGTGAAGTATGTGTTTCATGGTTTGTGTTGGGGGGTGGAGTTTGCTTGGATGTCTGCTTTGGAGGTCTCTGTTGCTTTTGCAGATTTTTATTTAGAGCCTCTGAGTATGTTTTCATGTATTTATGTGTGTTTTTTGCTGGTGCTGGTTTCATAGGTCTATGTGAGACTGCTGGTGTGATACAAGTAATTCCCTGCTCCTCTTCACTGCCTGGTCCAGTTTTGGGTTGAGAGAGCTTAGCCTCCAGTTTGGCTGTATAATTGCATCTCTCGCATATATTAGTGTTTGGTGGAAGGAGGAGAGGGTTGTCTGTGTACATGAGGCAATTGTAACATTGCCTCAAAATGCCCAGATTCACCAGTTGGACCAGAGAATACACCTGAAACTGCCCTTTGGACATGCCTGGATAGGTACAGTCAACTGTTTTACTGACTGGCTGGTACAGTCAAATAGAGAGCCTTGTCCTTCTCTACAGTATAGGGGGTCTAGTGCTAAGGTTTATTAGTGCTTGCTACGAGTTTTGAGCTGCAATAAGAAGTGAATGGTTTGAGTGCTTAAGTTGAAAGTTTGTCTAGTTCCAATGGAAAAATTGAAGAGTAGACTTTGTGGAGCCAGGAATAGTTATACCATAGCTAACCGATGCTGCCCGGTGTGCAAAACCGCACAAATGCGGGTTTTATAGCAGGGAAATGAAAGAGATAGAAATTAGCCCAAAATGGCCAATAATCTTCTAATGTCTGGGCTGAAACCACTCCTCCAGTGACAGATAGGCTGCTCAAAGATCCCTCTCTCACAGTGAACAGAGAAACTTCCTTCTATCCAAGTAAGGTATGGGCAAACACAGAAACTTGTAACACAGCCCTGAATTCAGCACTAACCTAAAAACTGGACTATACTAGCTTAGGAAGGCGGGAAAACAAGTATTTTGTTTTCAGAAAATAAAGCAGATGCAATAAAAAAAAAACACTTTAAATGCACAAAAATGGCTATCACACTTGAGTGTGTGGCCTACAACAGTTAAACAGGTAATTTAAACACAAAAATGACTTTGTTAAAGTGCAGGCTGTAAAATAAGTATAATATGTAGCTGAAACAAGCTTTTTAAATCACAGAAATCCTGGAAAATCTCCGTTTTAGGCGGAATTAGCTAAAGGCAGCAAGAAAATGCAGAAAAATAATACTTAATCACTCCAAGGTCTTTCTTTTGTCTCTGCTGCTGTATAACTCTGCAGGGCACCAGGCGGGAGCTTGGTGAGCTGTATACTAGCCCAAAAACCTTGCAAATGTGAGTTTTATAGCAGGAAAATAAAAGAGATAGAAATTAGCCCAAAATGGCCAATAATCTACTAATTTCTGTGCTGAAACCACTCCTCTATATATGTAGCACTATACAGATGTGTATACAGACTTACGTATGAGTATACATGAGTATGTACATGTAGACATATATAGATCTATTATATGTATATAACCATATTCCTGTCATGTGTAAACCTCATGGTTGTGTATACCTTCCCAGATGTATCTCACCATATGTATCTGCTATGTGTACATTATGATAAAACAACATATGTGATGCAACAGTCATATTAATAACAAGGACTACACAATTTAGGAAGTAAAGGCAATTGTTCAATACTACACAATATATGTATTGACAGCTATATTGGTAAAACAATAGCTGTCTTCACAGTGGTCATGGTGTAGTGGTTAAGTGTTGTGACTGTAGTGTACAGGGTCCTGGGTTCAAGACCTGCAAGGACTGTTCATGTTGTTGCTGGGCAGAACAAGGGCTGTCAGATACAGAGTGGTTAAGGCAGAATTGAGCAGCTTTAAGCAGGTTTGTGTGGGTTTGCGCAAAGCTAAGTGGTGCTAAGCTATGGGTAAATGTACGGGTACTTACACAGTGTAGGCATCGCTTACCAGTGTGCAAATCAGCTCAGCTGTTTTATTGAAGCAAAGTTGATACTTGCTAAGCATGGCTTAGCCCTGGTAACCAGGTCACACCACCCAGTGTGATAACATAGCAGGGTACTCACATCTGTAATAAGTGTATGTAATGCCATGTACTTGCACCTACGTGCTGTCATTAAAGTAGCAAGGGGTGTGTGTATCATGTGTGGGACACAGACGTATATGTGGCCTGTACACAACTGTTATCCTTGTGAATGTGTTACATACAGGGGTATTAGGCTAGGGTATGTGCTGTCACACTAGCATGTAGTGTATCATGGCGGCACTACTGTTGACAGTGCTTACCCAGGCAAGAGCAGAGTGCTAACTGTAGTACTGACAGCAGGCACACCTGCAGGCATAGCTGGACACTGAGGCCTCCCTGCTGTATCCCTGGTGAGTGAGCTGTGTCACAGTATATACCCTTTCTGGGTAATGATCCGACATGTGGAATGTAACTGTAGACTACTGTCTGTACAGCACATGTTAGTGAGGGCTTCTGACATGTAGTTATGGCATACATATTGTTGTCAAACATCTATCTGTCACCACACTCATCCTACTGCATAGCTACTTGCCAAGCTGATGACTGTCAGTCCCTGTACAGATGTACAGATGGCAGGTATCCAGCTGGGATATGTACAGGCAACCTAAGCTTGATTGACACTGACATGTCTGCCCAGCTGTGTAAGAACTGCTACATATAGGTGATGTTACCCTGTATGCACCACATACACTACCACAGTCAACAGAACATGCTTGGGTACAGGTCTCCATCACAGACACTAACCATGTGTTGCAATGCATGTTGCATACATGTCAACTTGATCACCTCAGTGGCCAAGTGCAGGAGGGACCTGGAGGATTGGTTGATGCATATCATTCTCACCCTGAGTATCACCACAGTAGTGACTGTCGATAGATTGCCTGCTACCACCTGGCAGGTGACAGGATACCACTGTACACACAACCCCTACACAACCCATCTCTCCTTGGACAATAACTAGGTACACGGCTATGACCACCTGCAGTGATGCACCCCTGTAGTGACACATGTGTATGTGTGCATGACTGAGTATAGCAGTGCCTGTGTGTTAGCACACCTGTACTTGGGAATTCCATGAGGACATTCACAACCAACGCAACACCCATTGCCATAGTCAGTTGTGGCTGCTGCTGTATGGGACAATACATGTACCCTGTTAAACCCCTCCCCATACCGGCTACATGAGCCTTGCAGTATCAGCACTACAGTGTTTTACAAATGGGTTGATAGGCATGGGATACCCATTGTGTTCTGGCATATGTGTGTGTAGTTGCGCATGTCCATATATCTGTAGGGTACAGCATTCCGAGGCCACATACTCCTATTACAATTCCCATTGCCACACAGCAGTATGGATAGTGTTGTTGCTGCCCATAGGTGAGGGATGACAATGCAACACCCTACTATGCATGTGGCATGTGCATTAGATGCATATCCCTGTAGTACCACTGTTGGGGTATACTATGGGTTGTATTGCAGTTGCAGCCAATGTGTGATGGTGGATATGGCAGAGTGTCATAATGGGTTCCAGGGAGTACAATATCCACTGGGGATGTGGGTGCTGTCTAAACTGTCATTACACCAAGGTACACCCAGTATATGCCCCATGTACCACATTATGGTTACCACTGTCACCATCAACCATATAGGTAACTGATACCACAATCCAGGCTAGTTATGCATATGCTGTGTGCAGCCTACCTGTAACACATTGGACACACGGTCAAGTTAGCAGCAATAGGCCCTGGTATCTCAGATGTGTGTCTGCCTGTTATGTGTCTGTTAATGTGTATATGAAGTTATGTCACATTACGTATTGTCCATATACACCCATTACATCCCCCATTAGCATACTGTACATGTCTGGGGATGTTCTGCATGTAACATGTAACCTGGGACACACCTCATTCTAAACGCTGTGTGGTGTGTGCAATGTTAGCCACACACTTCAGTATCACTACATAGCTAGGTAGGGATCTAGTCATAGTTTTGCCAAGTAACAGTGTGCATGTATGTGGATGGGTGTACATCAGGTTGCAGGGTATGCATGCTTCAGCGGGTCACCTGTCCATGTGGCAAATGCAATAACTGTTTCAGTAACCTGTGACATGTGTTCAACTGTACCCCAGATATGTCACAGCCATGGTGTCACCACAGTGCCATACCCCGTTATGGAATATGACTGCAGATCATCCTCATGCTGACACATGTACATCTACAACACAAATGGATAACATTATAGGGACCACAACCAACCAGTGTTACTAACAACTATAATGCATTATTGCTGGATGGCTACACTTCCTGCCATATATGCATTACACTTTACTCCTTACAACATGTTACACTGCAGTACCATGGTATACTACAGTACAGTCACCATGTGCATCAGAACCATATTAGCCTGTCTCTGCATTGATGGTATGGATGACAGGGATGTGGCACAGGTATCATCATATGCACAGGGTGTGATGTTGGTTTGCCAGAGGTTGAGGGTGGGCCATACATTTAACACCATGTGTGTGGGTGAGGGTTGTACTGCATTGAGCTGGGCATAGTGCTGTGGTGTGTGTAGGAATGGGGTTGCCCTAGGTGTGTTTGTATAGTGTGTGGGTATGCGTGCACACAATTCTGCCATGTGGCTGCCCTACACAGGTGTTTATAGACAGCTGCAGACCATACCTGGCAGGGTGTGCAGTTTACTGCCTCCAGCCATGGGCACGTGGACTGAGCCTGCCAGGGGTTCCATGGGCACGTCCAGGTACAGGCCTCGATGTGCTACTCTCACCTGCTGATGACAAATGTCCACTGGTACCAGGCCCCTCCTGGGAATGGCCAGGACCACATGCATGTGGCCTGTTGTGATTGCTGTGGACAGCACCCTCCCACACTGCTGGGGCTGGTACTGCCACCACGGGAGCCCTTTGGTGTCCTAGCATGTCCATGTTGACTGCAAGCTGTTGGTGTTGCTGGTCCACACCCACGTGGCTGTCACCACATCCCCACCACATTGAAGCACAGACATATCACGGCCGATGAAGGCCATCAACTCACCATGCCATCTATCCATGAGCTCGGTATAAGCACGGATGACACCATACAGTTCATGGATGTTGTCACTTACAGATGCAAGAGCAGCCCTCTGCAGCATCAGGCCCTGTCTGGTGTAAAATGTCATGCATGCCTGCGCCATGACAGCCTGAAATATGTGCCTGCTGGTACCAGCTATGTTGCCTTTGCCAGGAGCATGAAGTCCAGCAGCCCTACCACAAGCACCCTGGGACATCCACCAATGTGGTGCCCTGCCAGACATCCAGCTATGCCTGCTGCGACCGGACACAGTAGGCATGGTTACCACACTTTCCTGTGCGCTGCCACCAAACGCCAGCTGTCTCTCCGCTATGGCCACTGGTGATGGGGTATGTATAGACACTGAAACTGTGTGCAGGGTTGGGGTGGCTAAAAGGAGGATGTCAAATGTTGGTGCAGTGTTGGCCCCTGACAACCACACCTGTGCCTCAATAGTACTATCATCATCTTTGGTGTCTGTATGGACACCAACATCATATTGCATGCAGGAGGGACCCTGACCCACCTCACTACCTGTGGGGGAAAACAATAAACACACTTTAAAACTTGTACAGCATTGCCTAACAGTACACACACACACACACACACACACACACACACACACACACACACACACACACACACACACACACACACACACACACACACGTCCATAATACCTACCTGTCCATGGCTTTACAGAAAGTCCCACGTATATGTCCATGTGGTACCCCATCCTGCATCACACTTGTTAACATACACACATTGATACCACTCATTAACATATCAGTCTTCTAAATGCCTACACAAGCGGTCACACCACAAGACCTATTACTACATTACCTGCCTGATCTGTGTGTAGTGGTTTTACATGGCCTCACTGCTGTCATTTGGTATGCACCCTCTGTATATCCAGACATCATGAGCATGGCGCCTATATGTGTGGGCTACTATGTTCTATACATAATGTCACGCACTGGTGTGGCATGTGTATGTAATACTTATTACTTGCCAGATATGCTGCTCATTCAGCCTATCATGTGACAACTGTAATATTTGGAGACACTTCCTGATGTTGACTAGTACTTCCCCAATGCATCTGTAGTGCTGCATACGTGGGTTGTAGGTGACCTCCCTGCTGAATGCGATATTAAGGGTGTACCTGAGTCTACCTTCCCTCTTGATGCCTGTTCCATGCTACAGACCATATTATACTATCAGTTGTTCCTGTGATTACACACATGATAGGTATTCCTGGTGTGTAATGTGGCAGTCCATGTCCATGTACTGCACGGTTCCAACATGCAGAATATATGGTACACAACAGCATGCAGTTCATCTATAGTCAATCCATGCTAGCAATAGTATACATGTGTGTGATGCATGTGATGTGTCACTAGGTGATGCCCCTTCCCCTGGATACCACTGCATCCATGTACACAGTATTGCTGTGCACCTGTTCTGCACCCTGCCATGTACTGTGCACCACACCTCACAGGTGTACAGCCTATTGTGGAATGTGTAGTATTGTGTCGGTTATGTCAGGTTTAAAGCTCACAGCCCCTATGTTTTTCAACAACACATACCTGGGATGATATGTGGACAGATGTCATTTGTGAATGCCTGATGCCTGATTTACAGCTCTCAACATCAGCGGACCATGTATGACCAATGCAATACACTTACACTAACAACCATCAGAGCATACCATGGCTATGGGGGGTGTACACACCCTTCCTGATATGATGCACCCATTCGTGATCTGCACTGAGACCACATCACTGCACATCTTAACAGTACATGTGCCTGATATGTGACATATGTCCTGTACTTTCACATGCAGTATCTACAGAATGTGTTAGGTGTGTGGATGCTGACCGCAATGCATACACTTTGTGTGGGCATATGTGTGCTATGATGGTTTGACGCACCTCTTGTTGTGTGTACTACAGCAGTCACTACTCCTGGCAGGGGTATACCAGCATGGGCCATCTGCAATTGCCAGTGTATATTTAGTCTGCCCTACACATGTCCCTCTACTCTGCAGGATTGCAAGGTCTACTCATGTGCACATCCCTTGGTGTTCACACACAGCCATCACTGTTGCTGTGGGGGTAGAGTTATGTCTGCCACAGGTCCTGAACCTGACTATGTGTGGATACTCACATTCTTAGCATCCTTAGGATCCCTGCTGCAGTGCACTGGTGTGTCATGCTGACAACCCCCTCCTTCAGCCATTTTGCAGATACACGACAAGTAAGGCCTACACGTGTGTCACTTTGCAGTGTCCCATACACTGAACACCACATGTTACAGCCTAGTCCCAGCTGATAATGTAGACTACTGTAATGCCTTATGCCATAATGTATCTCTGCAGCAGTTGCCATTGTCCTACAGGTATATACACTGGTGTTGCACTGTATATGGGTGTTGTTCCAAACATGTCCCTACTGTAGGCCATGTCTCCCACCATTATGTTACTCCCTGTGGACACATTCCACAATGACAGAATGTTAGTTATCATGCAGGTGCCTGAAATACCCTTCCAATACCCCATCATGGTTACCCCTGTGATGCCGTCCATTTCACAGCAACAATATGTGCACATGTACAGCATGCATTCTGGGTAGGTGTATTAGATGTGTGCATGGCATATACCATCACCATTGCATGCCTGGTGTGTTGGCAAGTATCTACATAAACCATACTCACCGGCTACAGGCTGCTGCCTTGGTGGTATCCCGGAGGGACCTACCTAACAGGGTGAGAGATGCAATGTCAGTGGCCACACCTGTGGTAGTGCTGCAGGGTGGGTGCAGTATTACAATACATCAATGGCACATTTCCACAATACTACCACATATGGACATCTGTTTATCACTACTATGCAGCAACACAATATATCTATTATATGTCAGATATGCATGCTCTACCTGTACTGATGTGGATGTATATGCAACAGTGGTCTACTGATGTGCCCTGTGGCCTTACCTGCACACTCCTCGGCTGGTGTGTGGGTGGCACCCACCTTCACAAAGGTGTCCGGTGGTTGGTGGCTGGCCAGACAGGCAGGTGCCACGAGGCTGGCCATAAGCTCCTCCACACATGTTCCCCTGTGGTGAGGTGATGCCCCCTGGACTGCAGCAGCACGCCGACGGGCATTGTGAAGCACATCAGTACAATGATGCTGGACCTGCTCATAACTGCGGTTGTGCAGTCTGACATCATTGACCCTATGGACTAGGTCATTCCACAGGGCGGTCTGCTCCTGCTGGTCATGGACAGCCTCGCCAAACAGCACAAGGTATTGCTGGATTCAATACATGATCAGCACTTCATTTTCGGCCGTTGAATATGTTGGCAGATGTGCATGTGACATCTTAGCTGAAAGACATAAAGATGGTAACAGGTCTGAGCAACTCATACAGCAAAGTTACCACAGTTCTTCATACACATCTCTGTCACCCCCCACCATATCAGTGACAACAAACTGTACACACAACTCAGGTATGGCTATAGCTTACCTACCAGTGGGACAGATATTGTATTGTACCACACTTTCTGCTATGTGTTTGCAGCCATGTTCCCTGTGTGGACACTATCATTACTGGCCTGTTACAGACTATTCACGTGCATGCCATTGTCAGTGCCACTATGGTTTCATATATGCCTGTGGTATAGCTGCTTTGTGATTGCTGCACATCTGACATTCTGTGTTATTGGGGATATCTATGCATGCTGTTGGACATGTTCTGGGATGGTGTAGACTATTACTACTAACATATGTTCTAGAACAGTGATACAATACCAAGTATAAGTACTATTGCCCAGAAGAACCACCTCTCCAAACACATCTGCCCATTTACCTGGTCACATCACATGTGTGTCCCACCCTGGGGCCTCCTCATGTACTGGTCCAGCAATGCAGTCAGGTGGAACTAACCCAGGGGATGTTGTCCCCCCTGGTGGCACACACAGACATGTTTCTGTCCCCCAAGGTCAGGTCCAGAGTCTGTTCCATAATGAGCCCCACAGACACATGTGGGATGTGCTACATCACTCTGAGGCACCCAGTACATATTCATAGGGCCAACATGCTCCTCCTGCTCAGCCACCAGGCCAGGCACCTTCAGGACGTGGACTGCTGTTGTGAGTAGCAGTGGGTGGGAGGCTTGTTCCCATTGTGTCCATATTGGGGCCCATGGGGCATCCACATCACAGACCACACACACCATCCAGAGTGTTTACCCACCACATGTGTCACATACCACCCCTGTAGACTGCCCTCTATATCTACCAACCCTGACCACCTCCACAACTATACTTGCCATCCTTCCCCATATTCCCATTCCATACTTCACAGACGAGGGCAATGTGGTCCCAACATGGGGTTAGCATGTGACATTCCCATCCATGTTGCACACACTGCCAGCTATATATATCTGTGTGTATTGATATGTGTGCTGTTTCCTCGCACATAGTATGCAGCACTATGGTAGTAATATAGGGGACATGTATTTACATACATATATGTTTGTGTGTGTGTTTGTATATATGTAGATGTGCATATAGATATATATCTGTATATGTGTAGATATATGTGATCTATATATGTGCTCATATGTATGTCTACACATGGGTATCTGTATATATATATATATATATATATATATATATATATATATATATATGTTTATATATCATATATGTGTACATATGAATACATATGCATACCTATATGTGGGGTACATTCAGACATCAGGTCCACAATCTCACAACACCTTCCTTTCACAGCTGCACTGTTCTGCCTTGCTACAACACAGACAGGTGCCACATATGGGCACAGCCTGACATTAGGGGGTATATGTACGACCAGATTGTAGGTAACCCTATTACACACCTATGGCATTCCTGCATGCTACAGTACAGATTAACCTGCATATCCTGCAAGGGGTGGGCTGTGGATCCCATGTGTCCATCATAATGTCATTACTTCCACCATCAGCTATTGGCCACGTAATATACATACTTCCCAATGCACAACACAGACTATCATGGCTTACATCTTGTCAGTCAGTGCTGATTTGCACAGTTGACAGCTATGGCCAACTACCCACAGGGACAGACACTATTGTCCATAGCAGTTGTTCAGTTGAACATCGTTACAACAACACCTGATGTCACATATAAATCATTCAACATCATCTATCCCTTTAGTATGGACCAAGTACTACATTCAATTACATGCATATATATTTCACATACCTGTTGTGGGAATGATGTCTGTTCTGGATAGTTTGCTGGATGTAATTATATTGTTTTTATTGAACATCGTTACAACAACACCTGATGTCACATATAAATCATTCAACATCATCTATCCCATTAGTATGGACCAAGTACTACATTCAATTACATGCATATATACTTCACATACCTGTTGTGGGAATGATGTCTGTTCTGGATAGTTTGCTGGATGTAATTATTTCTCTCTCTCTCTCTCTCTCTCTCTCTCTCTCTCTCTCTCTCTCTCTCTCCCTCTCTCCCTCTCTCTCTCTCTCTCTCTCTCTCTCTCTCTCTCCCAATCAGTGTCCTCCACTTGCTACCTGCATGCAGCTTGCTGTATAGTACTTCCAATTACCACTGTCATGGCAAACACCTACTATACATCCCTACATCATGTGGGCGTGGTCCCTTTACCTTTCCTGTGTGATAGACATCCTTCCTGTGTGTGAGCATCACTGTTACAGACAGTAAGTAGCAATACCTCTTACAGGGGAACTTGCACACTCAGGCCAGCTACATATTTGTAGGAGGTTCCAGAACTACAGACAGAGTGTGAGTAAAGTTGCTGTATGCATTGTATTGCACTGGTGTTGCAGGGTTTGTGTGTACATACTAGTTTAACTTGGAATGCAGTCTGTCTGCATAGCTCACAACTGTGGGACTATCCTTTTGATGGCCAGGGGTGTGCCTATTATGTTTTGTCTGTCCACCACACAGGTCTTGTGTCAGAGATTTCACTGGCATTGTGTGTGTTGAGTGCTATCAATACATGGCTACATCCATTTCTGTTTCTAACTTCATATTTCTGACTAAGGGTATGTTGCAGACTATCCTGTAACACCAGCGACTTGCTTAGTGCAGGATAACAGTTTTCCATATATGGACCTGTGTTCCAGCCTCTGTCCTCCACCTACATACCAGGCTTTGCACATATGACATGCTGTCAGGGGTTGTTCTGTAGTGGGCTGTGAGTATGTCATGCTGCTATTTCTGCCATCAGTCCACTACTGCTGTGCCCCCCACACATATGGTAGGGTTGGGTCCATATATGTGTGGGCTTCACCTACGCAATACATGTGTGCCCTTATGCACTCAAGAGGCCAGTGTATGTAACAGTGGTATATGGCCCTGTATTATTGAGTCTGGGGGAGGATGCACCATAACTAACCTAAGCTGTTACAACATGTGGGGGTATCAGGGGTAAGCTGCTTTAAGGTATCGGGATGTACATTACCATACAATCCCCCTTGGGTAAATGCAGGCCTAAGGCCTCCTGCCATACAAACTGTTCTGTTTTTCAGTGTGCTTGTGATGGTCTCAATTATGCCTTGTTGTGTAACAGTTACATCCCAATGTGTCAACTGAGGTCTTTAACCCCTAGGGATTGTGTACAGAGTGTAGATAGAGGCTGCTGAATTATACATCTGCATTACTTACTGTTGATTGCTTGGTATCCTGTGGCCCAGTCTGTCTTTACTATTGTACTACTTGAAGGCCTCGGTCTGGACAGCAACATTTGTAAACCTTTCCAGACTACTGTATTAATAAAACTGTTTCACAGTTGCATTGCTCTGTTTATATGGATGTCAGTGTCTAAACAGCTATATGACATGGCATATACAACTGTAATAGCACACAAATAAAGCTTTCCCATGTATGTAGACCTGTGTGTGGTGTTATATCCTTTGTCCTCTCTGTGGGTATATGTTTCAGGCAATGATTGTCATTTATATGGGTGGTGCATACAGTGTCCAGTTGGTAAGGTGGTAACTGTAGGCATAGTGGCTGTTCCATATTGTGTGCACATTCTACATATGTATCTTACTATACATATCTCTGTGTGTGTATGTGTAGTTACATATATATCTAGATATATCTATATATCTATATATATATATATATATATATATGTGTGTGTGTGTGTGTGTGTGTGTGTATCTGTATCTGCATATATATGTCTGTGTATATGTATCCTAGGGGTGTTGATTGCTTCCACATTGTACATTCCCTATGGGAGCCAGACTGCACTGCATGATATGTTACTGATACCAGCCTGACATCATACAGGTGGGATGGAGTACTGTTAACATCTTCTGCCCATGTCATGTCAGGTCCTGGTTATGGGATCTGCAACAGTTGGTAGTGTATTGCAGGGCAGACATGTTTGGCTGTGTGTGGGGGGGATACCTACTCGTATAAGATGTATGTTGTTTGCAGCCTCTCAACCCCATTAATTGTGCATGTGGACATATATGTTTTTGTTATGTTTCCATTTTTATCTACAGATGTATGTGTATATATATATATATATATATATATATATATATATATATATATATATATATATATATATATACATATATAGATATAGATGTATGTATATATATATATATATATATATATATATATATAAATTGCTGTATATATGTATATAGATATATATATATATATATATATATATATATATATAGACATAAATATCTATAGATGTATGCATATATATATATATGTATATATATATATATATATATATATATATATATATATATATATATATATATTTATATATATATATCTACATATATAAATATGTTATATCTATTTAGATATTTATATATACACTCACACATCCGCAGTGGTGGTGCTGCGATAGCATTGTTGCCTCACAGTAAGATGCTGTCCGATTCTCAGCTAGAGCGTCTTCTGCGTGGAGACATGCGTGAATGGGCGTACCTTCGTTGAAGGTTGTGCATCAGGGCTGGCAACTCGGCACATAAAAATCAACTGCCAATCATTAGTGGACCGAAGTTCCGCTGTGGTAACCCTTAACCAGGAAAAGCCAAAAGACACAACCACATATATACACTCAAGACATACATCTACATGTTGAAATACGTTCCCTGTACTGTTGAATGACTGGACTGGATGATATGTTTGTGAAAGCATCAGGGTTACATATATCTGACATGGCTTAGTGGTAAATCACTTTGGCTATGATGTGCAGTGTCTGGATTTGAGCCTTGCAGAGGCTGTTTATTTTGTTACTGGTGAGAACAAGAACAGTTGGATACAGAGTGATTAAGGCACTTGTAAGCAGTTGTAAGCAGGTTTGTGCAGGTTTGCACAGAGGTAAGCACTGCTAACTTCCGGTTACAGTTTCTTATACTCAGTTAGCTTCTAAATTGCTTAACCTGTGTAGGCATTGCTTACCCCCCATGCAATCAGGCTTAAACTCGCTTACTGCTGCTTAAAAGTGCTTACTCCTGCTTACCCTCGTGCTAATTTCTTTAAAAGAAAAGAAAAAAGGGTTGATAGGAAAGTGGTGAAAAAGGGGCAGAAAGAGGGAAAAACAGTAGGGAAAATAGCTAGGGATGTGCAGGATGGGTGTAGGGAAGGTCCATAGCTGTCCATTTCTTCTACAGCAACAGCTGTGCATATACACTGAATTTGGAGGTAGACTTGGACACTCAAACCCCTGAGAGAGGGGTGGGGACAACTATAATATGTAGCAATGTCAATTAGATCAGATTATATGTGTCCAGTGGACACATGTGTGAAATGGACAGCTATGTATGGGGCGAGATTTTTTTGGGGGGAACAGATTGCCCTTTTCTTTTTTTTCAGGTGAGACTGGGATGTTGGGGAGGGAGAGTAGGTATATTTGGAGAGGTAGGTTTGGTAGGTTAACAGACAAGTCAAACAAGACACAAACAGGGGGAGGTAAATAACACATGTGGGGGGTAAACACCTTGATGGGGAGGGTTGTTAGGAAATCAGAAGCCCATGGGCCCCCTAGTGGAAACAGTGGGACTGAGATCCCCACCCATGGGCAGTCATCACTACACCTTCACAGCTCTGAAGGTGGCTGTGCTGGGGGCTGAGTTGCAGAGCCAGGCCAACCCTCTAGTTGTGACACACAGCCCTCAAGCTGGTGTAGCAGATCAATGACCTCCCTGCGGAGTTCACTACGCACCACGACACGGACATGGAGATGGGTGACAGGTTCCTGTCTGTGCCTGCTCCCAGGGGGGTGAGCCCCATCCCCTGAACCGGAAGGTGGTGCAGGACCAATGGACGAGGATGTCATGGTTTGGGCCCCAGACATGCTGGTGCCTGGTGCCATGGCCAGCTGAGGTGGGACAGGTGGGTCCACTGATACCGGGCTTCCCAAATGCCCTATAGTGTTTAGATTTTATCATCATATGTGGGTTAGTAACAGTCAACACATTCCAGGGAAAGGTATAACAGCATGCATAGATATTCCCATTAACCCAGACACCAGATATGGAACAGTTGCATAGCAAATGGAACACATGCATATATGGGACCACAGTGGTAATAAAAACAGCATGCAGGTACATTGATGGCACCATGCCACCAGTGTTGGACTAATTCAATATAGCACATGCATGAAAACAAATTTAAATATATGTCAGCCAATAGGGCATAATCAGAAGAGTGGTGTCATTACATACCAGTTAGGTGGGCATCTAGTTTATTGTTGGAGATATATGGTGGGTGGAGAGAAAGATGTCAATTAACAACTAGTATATTCCTGTAGTCCACATTACTTTCCAAGTCAGTGCTGTTATCTATACCTTACATGTATTACTACACTACCCTATAGCCTTAGTTTGGACACTGATATGGCTGTTGTCATCATTATACATTAACTGATTTTACCTGCAGTATACACCTCTTACCTGGTCTACCTGTGGAGGGAATGTTTGTTAACACTATCTAACTGTTTCTACACATGCTCCCAGATTCCGGGTTGATGTTGTGCACATAGCTATGCAACTCTTTCTGCACAGACTCTGGCTATGTCTTGACCACATGCAGGTGTACCAGGACATATCTAGGCTATTGCCTTCTTCAACCTTTAGTGACTTACCACTCACATATACATGCTTTCCTACACAGTTATATTATGTAGCACAGTGTGGGTGACAGTGATCAGAGATACTTTATTATTCAGAGCAACTGCAACACTCACAATTCCATACAATACCAGAGTAAACAGTACCAGTACAGGGTATCAAGGTTTTTATTTCTCGGCACAGTGTTCGTATCTGATGTACCTGTGGGAGCAATGTTTGTTAGCACTACCTGAATGTTGCCACACAAAGTTCCAGATTACACATTAGTATTATGCACATACATCTCACTCTGTTACTGTACACACTCTGGTCACAGTGTGACAACATGGGGGTGTAGCTAGGACATACTTGGCTTATTACTCTCATAACAGATTCAGGAGTTACTAGAGTGACAGGTTTGTTCTCATAGATGTGTGATGATCAGTTGTATTCCCTTTTTGCTGCCTAAACATTTGGGATCATCCCACAGACTTCCCAGGGGACAGGGTGACAGGCAGCAGATATGGGCCCATATACTGGACATATGTTCATAGGTAGGTACTGGGCTATCTGCCCGAGGGTATTTATAAGTCTAGCCAGAGTGTGTCGACTTTCGTCGCCCCATTGATTAATTAACTGATTCTCTGTCAAGCACAGCCAATGAAGTGATCCCAGAGGTGTATTTTCTGTTACCCATCCACTCGTCAAGGTTTCTCTTGAAGAGTGTTAGTGAGGGGCTCTGCCTAATGTAGTTTGGAATTTTGTTCCAAAGCATGGAAAGTCGCTGTGACAGGAATCTATCCCTCCAGCATGTTCTATTTATTGTTGTGGCGAGGTTTAGCTCACTAGAGCGCGTGGCTCGCAGTGACTTGGATTTCTTTAGGTGGAGCATGTCCATCAATTCTGAGTTGGACATGGCTTTGTACGTCAGGCAGAGATCACATCTGAGTAAGTGATATGCCACTGAGTACAGCCAGAGTTTTTTCAGTCAGGCTGCATAGGACATATGTTTGAGGTCAGTAATCCTCTTGGTGAGGTACTTTTGTGGTCCCTCCAGCTGTTGGAAGTGTCTTGTGAGGTACATCCAAAATGGGGCATTGTACTCTATGATGAGTCTGATGAGTGATGACTAGAGGGGCACTATACCCTCTTTATTTCTAGATGCGGGCCCTTTAGTAATTAGATGGGCCACATAGAAGGATTTCCTAACTACTTTGGCAATATGATTGTCAAAGGAGAGAGTACTATCTACCTGAGTTCTCAAATCTCTTATTACCTCTTCTGTATTAAGGGGGCTGCCACCTATGTGGTAATTCGTGGGTGTTTTGTTTTTCCCAAATGGGATGACTATGCATTTTTTGGCATTTAGCTTGAGGCCATGACTTTGACAACAGGTGTCCATCTCAGTAAGGCCCTTGTACAGTTGTGGGGTGTGATTCTGTATGCAGCCTACTTCCACTCCCAGGATTCAGATCATGGCTGTATTTGCTACAGTTTAAACACTGTCCATCAGAGTTGTGTGTGCTATATAGATATTGCAGTATATCTCCTACCTGCTGTCTTATAATTCTCCTGTGGTTTTGCATTCTGACCTTGTATTACAACACTCTTATGCAGGATTTCCTAGACAGTTATATATTGTAGGACAGTGTGGGCGACAGTGATGAGTAATACCTTATTATTCAGAGCAACTCCATCAGTCACATTTCCATACAATGCCAAACTAAACAGTACCAGTACAGGGTATCATTCATGTATTTCTGTGCACAGTGTTGGTATCTGACAAACCTGTGGGAGAAATGTTTGCTAGCACTACCTGAATGTTGCCACACACAGTACCAGATTCCACATTACTATTATGCACATACATCTCACTCTGTTACTGCACACACTCTGGCCACAGGTTGGCAATATGGGGGTGTAAATGGGACATACATGGCTTCTTACTCTCATAAGGTTTTGGGGAGTTGATAGTGTGCCAGCTTTGTTCTCATAGATGTGTGTCAATCAGTTGTATTTCCTATTTGTTGCCTATACATCTGGGATCATCCCACTGATTTCCCAGGGGGTCAGGTTGAGAAGCAACAGATATGTGCCACTTTACTGGACATTCTGGACATATCTGTACAGTTGTGGGGTATGATTCTGTATGCAGACTACTACCACTGCCAGGATCCGAACCATGGCTGTGTGTGCTAAAAAGCAGTTCACATCTCAGTTGCATGTTCTATTCGGGTTTTGTTGTCTGCCTTTTCCCTGTTTTCTGTCTATGTGTCTCTCAGTTGTACTAAATGGCCTCTGAGGATTACAGCAATCAGCATTGTCGCCTCACAGTAAGATGCTGTCTGGTTCGATTCTCAGCTAGAGCGTCTTCTGCATGGAGGCATGCGTGAATGGGCGTACCTTCGTTGAAAGGTTGTGCGTCAGGGCTGGCGACTCGGCACGTAAAAATCAACTGGCAATCATTAGCGGACCGGAGTTCCGTTGTGGCGACCCCTAACTGAGAAAAGCCAAAAGACACAACAGCATATACAGGCATTCCTACACATTCTATTTATAGTGCACAGTGTGGGTAACAGTGCTTAATACAACAGTACTATTATGTGATTGCAAATGTACATTACCATATGATACCAAAGTATACACATGCAGTCCAACAGTTAGACTTTTATTGTCAGGCTATTACGCTTTTATTTACATACAAACTATATGAGACTCTTCCTGCCATATTCTCCAGTGTATGCAGTACTTGCCTTAAAAAATACAAGTTTTATACAGACAATTAATGTACTAATACTTTTAGATTTATTTCCTATGACAGTACATGCAAGAGTATTACTGACCTGCCTCACATTGCAACCTCTCCAGGTGACTTCCATGGGCCTCCTGGTTTGTGGCCCTCTCACTTGCAGCTGTGGAGGACATAGGAGGAGTATTTAGCCATACCTATCCATGATATATATGAGCTGACTATTATTACACACATAGAGCACTGATACTTACACACAGTTGGGACATCCCCTGCTGTTCTAGCTTCTTGGATCCACTGCTCCAAGAGGTCCCCCTTATGCCACTTCAGGTTGGCATAGTGATGCCTGACCTGCTCACCAGTTCAGGGTATGCCAGTGGCACTGGTGAGGTCATGGGGGAGATGTTCCCAGGCTTCCACCTTATATTGGGAACCCTGGTACTGGCCCTGCAGAAGTCACTGCTATGGTCTTTGACAAGGTGTCCTGCCATGACTCTAGACTCCTGGATGCACCAGCGCTTTGCCTGAAAGCACACTCCTTCTCCCCTTCCTGACATGGTGCCTGCAAGGGGAAGCTACAACTGGTTATGAGATGTATTCCCACCTGTTGGGTTTAAGTAGGGCTGATTTCCCACACTTTTCCATGATTGGCCAGTTTTGAAAAGGCTAGGCTATGGGCAAACCTGCTTACCTAAGGTTGGCATTGTTTAAAGGGGTATACCACTGGGCACAATGAGTTAGCTAGGCTACACATTGCTTACACCTCCTAAGCTGGCCTCTGCAATGCTTAGCATTGCTTACATTAGACTTTGCATTATAGTTTCTTTTTGGCATTGATTTCTTATTCATTACATCTTATATATCTGCCTGGTATCCATGATTCATGTGTACGTACACTGTATGGGGTCCTTGTGTTTTATTGGGGACTTCAACACTCTATTACAATTACACCTCACTTCTGGGCTTACTGGTGTACTCCAGTTCACATATTTATGTTATGTAGTGTTTTATGGAAAATATGACTGTATACTGATTCCTTTCACAGGTTCAGTTTGATTTTACTATAGTGAGGACTTGTTTGGTGATATCTCATTCTTCTGTACTGCTGTAATGGCTTGGTGGTTAACTACTGTGACTATAGTGTATAGGGTCCTGAGTTCAAGACCTGCAATGCTGTTTATTTTGTTGGTGGGCAGAACAAGGGCCATTGGATACAGAGTGATTAAGGCACTTTTGAGCAGTTGTAAGTGGGTTTGCATGGGTTTGCACAAGGGTAAGCAATGCTAACCTCTGGTTAAATATGCTTACAGAGCAATAGCTTCAATGCTGCTTAACCTGTGTGTGCATTGTTTACCCCCACGCAAACAGGCTTAAACTCACTTATTAGTGCTTAAATATGCTTACTACTGCTTACTGGTGCTTACGCTTGCTTACTAGTGCTTACTCCCGCTTACAATTACACTGATTTGGAGAGCTATATCTCATGGTTTTTGGGAAGGTGGGGAATTTGGAAGCTGCATGGAGTTGTCATTCATTACACATTTTACTTTCCATTTGTATCCATGATTCCTGTGTACATATACTGTATGGGGCACATGTGCTTACTGGGGACTTTGCAACATTGTGACACTGACACCTCACATGTGCATTGAATGCAGTATTCCAGTTCAAAAATATATGCTGTTTAGTGGGTTATGCAACAAAAATATTGGTCATAACGTGATTTGCCATGGAAAATGGAATGGGCTGCAGTGGGACTCGAACCGGGAATGCCTGCTCATAAAGCGAATGCGCTTCCCACAACACTATTGATATACTGCTTCATTTGCATATATCTTCCTCGTTATCTTCTTCAGCTATTTAAGCTGCATTAACCGTAGCTAAGTGATGAGCACACCAGCGCACCTACGGTTAGCTTTAATCAGATTTTTAATAAAAAAAAAGGTTTGTTCATTTTATTTGTATTTACTTGCTGTTGTACACATGGAGTAATGTTGCTGGGGATATGCAGACATCTATGAGCGGTCTCACTCATTTCATTGGCCTTTCTGCTGTTCTTCATTGCGGGGGTGTGTATATTCTGTGAGCTCTGCTCTCAGACATGCCCCCTGCACTCTTACATGCTCCATGTAAGATTAGAAGCTCAGGCAGCGGGCCTTCATTAATATGAATGGCGCACTGCTGTCCTGCTCCTAAACGGCCACTTCCGTGCATGACTAAGCTAGTCCTGCATGGAAGAATAGTAAATTCAGGGGTCTATTTTGGCTGTAGAGTAACTGAAGAAAATATAAGTCTTAGACATTCTCTTCTGTTGTGGGATTACAGAAAAAATTCTGAATATATGGAGTGATGTCTTGATTTGTGAAATAGCATGTGGTTAAGTTAGCAGTCATGCTTTGGTTGATTGTAATGTTATTATTTTGCTATACTGCAGTATTGTTGATTTGTTGAGATTTGCTTGTAAGTGTATTAAGTTAGTTCCTTATGAGTAATGGGTAAGTCATTAGGATGAAAATTTCTGGTGCAATTATGCAATTTCATTTATGTAAATTGATGAGGTGTGTACACATGTTGCTGAAACAATGTTTTCGCCATGATTCTGTTTTCACAACCCTCCACTGATACCAGGTACTGTGCCTAGCTTTGATATGTTGCCCTAGATGTGCAGTATTTGTTTCTTTTAGTCTGGTTTTAGAATTACGTGTACTTAAGGCGTAAGAGTATGCTTAAGACAATAATTCAGCACAGTGATATTGTTTGCTTCACTAGTAACCGGTACTCATTCAGTGGTAGCTATTTCACTTAGGAGGAAGAGAACATTGTTTTTGGTATTTTGTTTTTAAACATCTATATTAACAGTGCACATTGCATATTGACATGAGAACACATTGAGTTCTTAAAGAAAAACAAACTATTACAGCATTAAACAAATATGATTTTTGTCTTAACAACTATACACATTAACATTGCATAGATTGCTCAAGTCCCGCCTTTCACAAAATAACACTCCTCCTGAATATTATTCTGTATTTATTGTTTCCAAAGATTGCATTTATTTTACAGGCAGTTTACTCCTTCCCTTTTCTAAAGATCTCATCTTCATTTCTTTCATCTCCTTTACAACATTCAACAATTCTGTTATAGTTGGTTATGTTTTTGATTTCCATTCCTAGTAATTGTTTTTTTGGCAGCCAACAACATTAAATATAGTAGGCACTTACTGTGTCTAGGCAGTTCAGTTTCTATACCCAGTTCAAAAGAATCATTTTCTTACTTAAAGTAATTTGCTCCCCCAATATTTTTACAAAATACCCTGTAGGGAATTTCTAAAATTTAACAAATCATTGCATTCCCCAAAAACATGTTCCCTGGTACCTCTCTATTTCCCATCATAGGATTATAGGAGGTTACTAGACCAATGGTCCTAGGGCCTTTACAAGCCTAGCCAATTTCTACCTTTATTTCCATGATCAGCACCTTATTGCCACTGTCCAAGAGGGACACAGGTAGAACCCCCGGGGTGAATTTATGGTTACCCATCCAATCGTTTAGATTACGTTTGAAGAGGGCCAAAGAAATACTCTGTTTGACATGAAGGGGAGTCTGTTCCAAAGGTGTGGTAAACTCTGGGAGACAAACCTGTCCCTCCAGTAGGTTCTATTAATGTCTCATACCAGGTTAAGATCTTTAGAGCGAGTAACATGTGTACCATTTTACTTGCGGATATGCAGCATTTCCAGTAAAGCAGGGTCAGAGATTGCCTTATATGCAAGGCAGAGATCATCTCTGAGTAGCCTGTATGAAACAGAATAAAGTGACAGTGATGTCTGATGATCCTCATAGAACAGGTGCTGAAGACCTTGAATTTTCCTTGTGAGGAACCTTTGTGGTCTCTCTAATTGCTGCAGATGCTTAGAAAAGGGGCATTGTACTCAATTATTGCCCTGATGAGAGAAGAGTACAGGGAGGTTATAACTTCTTTTTTCTGGAGGCAATGCCCTTACTTATGAGATGAACAATATAGAAAGCCTTTCTTGCCACTGTAGAGACATGGTGATTAAATGTAAGGTTGCTGTCAACCTGTGTGCCCAGGTCTCTCACCACTGATTGCGTATTTAGGGTGTTGCTATTGATGTGGTAGTCAGCAGAAACATATCTCTTACCAAAAGGGATGATAATGCATTTTTTTGCATTGAGTTTAAAGCCATGACTTTGGCACCAATCATTTGTTTGTGTAAGACCCTCTCATAGGATGTTGACATCATTTGGAGATTCTATGACCGCTCCCAGTTTGCAGTCATCAGCAAACTTTGCCAGATACTGACCTTTAGTTTTTGCTTGTATTTTGGAGAAATCGATTTCAAACAGTAGAGGTCCCAGAACTGATCCCTGTGGAGCACCACTGGTTATAGGTCTGCTGTTGGAGGTGGATTCCCCTATTTTGATTATATGGGCTCTATCAGTAAGCCAGTTAGTGATCCATCTAATGATATAAGGGTTGATACCTAGTTGGGTGAGTTTGTCAATGATGCCTGTGTGTGGGGATAATGCCAAAGGCCTAGGGTAAGTGCAGGTAGGCTGTATGCACAGATTTCCCCTTGTCCATGGCCTTGGTAACTGTCTCGAAGAAGTCCACCAGGTTTAACAGGCATGATCTCCCTTTGACAAATCCAAACTAAGTAGGGTGGAGTGTTGGAGATTATCTATATCTTTATTGATAAGATCCATGATGATTTTCTCCATAGCCTTGCAGATAAGGCTAGTCAGGATAATAGGGCTATAGTTCCTGGGGTCAGTAGAAGTGTCACCTTTGTGCAAGGGAATAATGGTGGCTGTTTTCCATTTAGCTGGGATGAAGCCTGTGCTTAGACTATGATTGAAAAGAGTACCCAAGGTTGTTGGTAATCCTTGTTAGAGCCCATGTAGGGCACACATCTCCAATAATTGCTGTGCCTCTGTAGAAAAATTTGCTGAAGTCTACTTGAGGTTTAAAAATACAAATGCAGACATTTCCATGCAAAAATCTTAAATCATCTAGACTTTGTTGCATTTTTGGTGGACATACAAATATCTGCCTATTGCCTTTCCATTCTCATTTCCCAGATATGCCCTACAAATTATCCCATTTTTCATTGCAGTTTCTGTTCTAGACTGAACTGTAAATTGAGCCAGACTTAGTCTTTCATATAATACTCTGCTATCCCTTGCTTTATGCCTATACCCTGTTATCAATCCATGGCAGGGAAGGCAGATTCCAACCCTTCATACAGACTTCTCCTTGGTCTCATCCCATGCTACTGATTTTTCCTCCATAGTTATTTGCTCCCAATACCTTGGTTCCTTTGCTAATTTTCTCAAGTAAGTTCCAGTCCCTCTTGTTTATTTTCTTTGCCCCTACTTGAAGTAGTCCCTCTTGCTTATTTTCTTTGCCCCTACTTGAAGTAGTCCCTCTTGCTTATTTTCTTTACCCCTACTTGAAGTAGTCTCTACTGCTTATTTTCTTTGCCCTTACTTGAAGTAGACCCTCTTGCTTATTTTCTTTGCCCCTACTTGAAGTAGTCCCTCTTGCTTATTTTCTTTGCCCTACTTGAAGTAGTCCCTCTTGCTTATTTTCTTTGCCCCTACTTGAAGTAGTCCCTCTTGCTTATTTTCTTTGCCCCTACTTGAAGTAGTCCCTCTTGCTTATTTTCTTTGCCCCTACTTGAAGTAGTCCCTCTTGCTTATTTTCTTTGCCCCTACTTGAAGTAGTCCCTCTTGCTTATTTTCTTTGCCCCTACTTGAAGTAGTCTCTACTGCTAAAATCTCTTTTCTCCATTCCCATATTGGCTTAGTTCTCAAACTATTTTCTGCTACTTTGTATATATAATATTTTGTATGGTTTTTACTGTTCTTCTTAAGTACCTACATCAAAATCCATGCTCTTTCCTTATTTCAGGACCCCCCCATTTCAACATCATATCATTTCACTTTGATTTGTAGTTTTTTTGCTTGTGCTGAGTATGAGCCTTAACTGTGTAGCTCTAACTTATTCCTTCAAATCTGGTAATCCTAAATCCTTTTGTTCTGTGGGGAGGAACAAATTATCCCACTTAACTCTTGCCCTCTTTCCCAGAATTCAACAATTTCCTACAATTCTTTATTAATTATGGTCCACAGCTCCTCTGGGTCTATATCACTTTATCAAACTCTCTAAATGTCGATCGCCTCTTTGTTGAACTCTGTTTGTAGAAGTCTTCATCTGTCAAACAATCCTGTCAGTGAACCTTTTTCCCATGGTAAGTAACAAGTGGGCTGTTATCGGGAGTTTGCTTTTCTCCCCACTGTAGTGCTATCTCGGAGTTGGCATATTTAGTTAGGGAGGTGTGGGAGGCACAGCCCCCCACCAGGGTGGGTTTTAAAAATACTGTTTTTGTTGTTGTTGGTTGGTTGGACAACTTTTTACTTAATGTGAGAAACAGTTTCACTGAAATGTAGCAAAAAACAAAATAAGTAGCAAAACCCCACGGCAGAGTATACAGGCACGGACCTTTATTGTTGTAAGCGCTTTCGGTCAAGGTATTACCTCAACCTTCTTCAGACATGAACAACATTTCACTGAAATGATCATTTGATGGATGAAGTTTCAACAAATAGGGTCCGACAAAGAGACATTCGATGATGTGGTATAGACCCACTTCTCCTCTGGTTTATTAAAAAGATGCCTGACCTGTATACAATAGTAAGTGGACTAGAAACATTTTCAATGCTTGTACCTTAGTATTCATATCCCTCAAAATAGTTTTTGTTATTGATTTTATTTAATTAAATTGTATCAAGGGGAGGTCTAAATTTTGTGGTGAAGGTGGTAGTTATTATATTATGATCACTTGGAAGTGGGGGGCAGTACAATAATGCAAGTAAGTTTTGTAGGGCTATTTGTTAACATCTAGTCTATGATTGTAGCTTTTACTTTGGTGGAGCATAGAAGGTGTAATGATGATTTGTTCTAGGTGGTAGCCAGTGAGTACAATACATGTGGAGGGGATTTGAACTGACTCATAATGGGTATTGAAGTCTCCTAATGATGAAATGGTGAGTGTGATCTTCAAAAATTATACTACATAGCAAAGTATCTATCATTTTGCTATTGGCTGGTGGTGGGTTATAAACCGCTGTTATATGAAATGATATCACCAGTAGCAGATATGTAGATTAACTGGTTGGGTTATTGTCAGAAAAACTGAGGAAAAAAAGAGAGCTGGTAGAAGGTTAATGTATTACATGAACAATGAGATTGACATTAACACCCTTTTTCCCATTTTGTACATGGGGGTTGAGGTGTCATATCAATAGTGACCATCACCCAGAGCCAATGTTCACCCGACCAGGTGACTAGACCTTCTGTGGTATCTTTGTGTTAATACAGCACCCTCCAACTGAACCTACCTCCACTTCTAAGTATGTCACTCTATCTGGATCAAAGTATTCTGTGACTTGGTGTGATGACCTCTCTACCCTGGGCCAGTAATCAAGGAGCCTCAATCCTCACCACTGACACTGGTGAGAGATGGGCAGTAAAAACAGGAATGAATTTACACAATATTTTCAGATGCAGATAACTCCATCAAGCACAATTTCTCCCAAGAGCGCACAGAGAACATGCTTCAGACCTGGGACTGGACTCTCTCTCTCCAGATCGCAAACAAGACTTACTTTGGAGCACTGTGTCCCAGCTCCAAGTAGCTGACACACCCACACTGGGTATTTGATTTACACACACACACACACACACACACACACACACACACACACACACACACACACACACACACACACACACACACACACACACACTCCTGGGAAATGTTGGTACAGATTTACTAACTGTACTCCTTCTGCCCAGACTATACGGTAACTACGCTGCCACCTGTCAATCACTCTCCGGATCTTACAAGGGTATCCAATTATACTGAGTAAAATCAATACTTACATAAATGGTAGAGTGTAATCAAAGCAGCCAGGCTTTTCAGAATGACCAAGGCATCACTAAAATAAGCACAAGTACTCTCAAGAAATTAATAGTATTCTCTAAAAGACCATCCACAATGAAAGGTATAACATATTTGATAATAAATAATAAAATAGAAAATATGAGAATACTAAATATCTAAGTACAATAAACACCAGAGTTTCATCACAGGAGAAATAAAAATAACACAGGTGAACAGATTCAAACAGATGTAGAAAAACAATACTTAACTAATCTCACTGTCTTTCCTGACTGTCTAAAGAATTACTGTTCCCTAGCTAACTTAATTAATGCAGCAGGGCAAGATAGGATGCTGAGATGCTTACTTCCACAAGGCAAGGTGATGAGCTTCAAACTGATTGAACTGACTCAACTAACTGAACTGGGATAACTGTCATAGGTCTTTATATCAGGTTCTAAAGAAAAGAAAACAAAACTGCTGTGAGAGTTCCATCCTCTCAGTGCTGGTTATAGAATGACATCACATTTAATCACCTGGCTCTGGTACAATACACATTTGGAGCTTTGCTAAGATCTGTTGCAGTATTTGAAAATTATAGAACAGTTTCAAAAACTTCTACTCTTCCCTTCCAGAATTCTTTGTTTAAACATACACATTTAATCAGTTATACTAACACTGTTGATATATTTTTAACACAAGCATCTGTACAAGTCAGTTTGACAGTCAAATGACGCAAAACCACCCACAAACCCCCAGCCAACCATGCTGGCACATGCCACACATGCACTGCCCCACTCTCCCTGGCATAGATGGCAATACCTCACATTGTCACAGTTGGTTAGAAGTTGATTTGTTTTTAGTCTTTGCATGTTCTGTTTGGTCATGTTTCCGTCTATTATAAGGAAAATTCTGCCAAAGGGCCAGGCCTGATGGTTTACATTTTCTGCTTATGGCATCTAGTCGGATAGCAAAAGATTTTTAGGCAGCATTTGGATCTGGCTGTGATGATGGCTTTGTAGCAATGTAGCCATATTTAAAGTGGTCAAGATTTGATTTAGATAATTATGTCATTTTTGTAAATTGCTAATGAGGGAATTATCACAACAAACCTAAACATAATGAAAGTTTTCTTCACTATTTGTTTATAAAGTGGCTAGGGCCCAATATTTTCTTTGTGCAACAAGATAAGGATCTGTATATTATAAGGCTGTAAGGATTTGTGTATTATAAGTCTGTGATACCATAAAGGGCATTATTATTAGAAAATTAAGTCTGTGGAGAGTTTTTTGTCATGCTTATAATAAACACATGTTATATGGCAAGATTGCAGGAGTGTTTCACAGACACAAGAGTACTCTATTGGGATTAAGCACATGTGTCATAGGGATGCAAGATTTTATTGGAGATTGAGAAACTAGGGTTGACACAATCAGAATATGCACACCTTTTAGCTTAATTGTGCAAAGAAAAGCTTATTATGATTAGGGAATGTTTCTCTAAATTTAATGTTATCCCTTCCATCAGCTGTCCTTCCCTTTCATCTTTCTTTTTTAATTTCATGCCCACAAGACTCACAGTAGAATAAGCTGATGATTATGTCCTTTGTGACCTTCTTCACGGTTGGTTGAGAGACACAATATAGTATGCACACATAAATTATGAGAATCAGGTGTAGGTTAACAGGATGCAGTAATATGCAGCTGATTTCTTTAACTCATTAACACTTATGCAGTGTGAAATGTCACACCTCTAGCAGACTAAATACATCCTTGCATTACAGAGTATTTTCTGAAAAAGCAACTTAAAAAGCATAAAATAAGCAAATGTAATTAATTTGCGAACAATAAAAGTTATAAAAAACTGTACATATAACAATAACATCTCCTTTAATTTTTCCAAGTCTTTTGGGTTTCTAATACCATGACAGAAATGGACCCCATTCCTAAGTCAAAGCATGATTAAAGTTTTGAAATGAATATTGTTTCAGTTTTTAACGTTAGCTAAAACTGCTCTTCACAGCACCTGCAATGTGGTCAGAACTGACTCCTTCTGCAATTCATATGGAGCTATATGTATCGGTGGCATAACTAAAATGACTGCAAATTCTTTTTTATGAGACCTATTTTTCCTACTGCTATTGGAACTGTTTGAGTATCCTTCTTCCACATTGTCCTCATTTCTGCCTGCAAATCCTGGTATTTTATGACTTTGTCTCTGTTTGTATGTAAGACACTGTGATTGCTGGGTGTAGCAATTTCAATAATCAATTAATGCTACTTTTGGCTTTTTCTCATGCACTACTATATCTGGTTTTCTAGCATCTATTTTTTGAACTGTTGTTTAATGGATGATCCCATGAGATACAAACTTCATCATTCTGTATAATACTTTATGGATCATGTTCATAGGTTCATAGGTATGTACTAGGCTATCGGCCCTGGGGCCTATATAAGCCTAGCCAAAAGAGGTTCCCTGGCTTTTGCCACCCAAGAAAATTATTTTCCTGTGCCCCTGTTGAGCATAGCCACAGCAGTGATCCCCTGGGTGAATTTCCTGTTTCCCATCCAATTGTCAAGATTTCTCTTAAAGAGGGCTAATGAGGAGCTTTGCTTGACATGAATGAGTAGTCTGTTCCAGAGCATGGGAAATCTCTGGGACAGGAATCTATCCCTCCAGCATGTTCTGTTCATTGTGGTGACAAGGTTTAGGTCCGTGGAGCATGTGGCTCAGAGAGATTGGGATTTCTTTAAATGTAGCATGTCCATCAGATCTGGGTTAGACATGAGTTTGTATGTTAGGAAGAGGTCGCCTCTAAGTAGGCGATAAGCGAAGAAGTAGAGCTGGAGTTTTTTGAGACGGTCTGCGTATGGCATCTGTTTGAGGCCAGTAATCCTCTTAGTGTGGAATTTCTGTGGCCTTTCTAGTGGTCACAGATGTCTTGCGAGGTACATGCCAAATGGAACATTGTACTCTATAATGGGTCTGATGAGGGATGAGCAGAGAGGAACGATGACCTCTCTTTTTCTGGAGGAGAACCCCTTTGTGATGGGGTGTGCCATGTAGAAGGATTTCCTGACTACTGTGGTGATGTGATTATCAAAGGAGAGACTGCTGTCCACCTGTGTCCCAAGGTCTCTTATCACACTTTCAGGGTTTAGTAGGCTACCGCCTATGTGGTAGTTCATGGGAAAGGTGTTTTTCCATAAGGGGATGATAATGCACTTCTTGGCATTGAGCTTTAGGCCATGACTTTGACACCAAGCATCAGTCACAGTGAGGCCCTTTTGTAGAATGTCCACATCCTTAGGCAAATCTATTATGGCTCCTAGTTTGCAGTCATCTGTTACCCACAGACCAGCTGTATTAGTCTAGACTTCTGAGAAGTAGATACCAAACAGGGGAGAACCTGGGACCAAACCCTGTGGTACTCCGCTTGTCACTGGTCTGAAGTTGGATTTGGAGTTGGCTATTTTCTCTGTGTGGGTTCTGCAGTGAGCCAGTTGGCCACCTATCTTGTGACATAGGGATTTATACCCAGTCCAGTGAGTTTATCTATAATACTAGAGTGGGCAATGGTGTCGAAAGCCTTGGTGAGGTCAAGATAGGTTGTGTGCACCACCTTACCCTCAACGTGGCCTGTCGATCATGTCGCCCCAGGCAGACAGATACTGGATCCCCTTAGAATGACACCAGAAGCTTAGCCAATTGTTGAAGATAATCATTTTGTCCTTGTACTGTAGTATCATTCAGGGTGATGGCAGGATGCTACTCAGGGCTAGTGTTATAACTGCCTGGGCCACATGGTCGGAGAACTCCTCCATGTCTCTTTTCATGTAGTCCAGGGAGGTATGTCTCAGGTCATTCACTCCACCATGGGCAATGACAGAGTCATATTTGTACTTGTTGTGAAGTGACCTGAGTGTGTGCATTATATGGTGGATCCTGGCATACAACAGGCAGCTGACAGTTACTTTTTCCTTGTTTAGCCTGGTAAGAAGGACATCACTGTGCCTGACTATAAAGAGGCCTATGACTAACTAGTGTGTTGGGTACGTTGTTTTGCCTTATGGGCTGAGGTTGAGTGGCACATTGATTTTGTGGGCTATGTGTCGTTCGGGTAGTGTTGGAAGGTGGTAGTTGCTTGTCTTTCAGCTTTGGAGGTCTCTGTTGTTTGGGCAGATTTTATTGAGACCCTCTGCGAATGTAGGTGTGTGTTTTGTGTTACTACGCGTGGGTTTGGGTGGTGCAGGTTTTGATGGACTATGTATTGAGTGCAGTGTGGTATTTACCTTCTCCTCTTGATTGTCTAGTCCAATCTTGGCTGGAGAGAGCTTGGCTTCCAGTTTGGCTATATAAGTGCATCTCTCACAGGTTGTAGTGTTGTGTGGTAGGAGGAGAGGGTTGTCAGTGTACATGAGGCAAACATCAAAAATATGCTTGACATGGTTGGACATGATGATGTGTTTGTTCATAGAAAGAAAGGCACCTTTAAATGTGGTGCCTGTAACCAATGTTCTTTATAAATAACAAGGAACAGGTTTCATTACCATGTAGACGAAAAACTTTAACTGCCAAGACCTACACCAATTGTAATTCCCAGGGTCTGGTTTATTTAGTCACCTGTGGATGCTGTGACAGTTTCTGTGTTGACAAGACAGAGAGACAGCTCAAACATAGAATATATGAGCATATGAATGACATCAGTAAGTGTAATGTTAATGCATTGTATAAACATACTTTATCATGCATCAATGCCAAGTTCTCTTTTTGCTAGAAACTGTGCAAGGAACCCAGAGGCGGATCCTGGGAACAAAAATTGGAATATAGAGAAACCTATTGGCAGTTATTTTTGGAATCTAACAAATCTACGGGTCTTAATGATCATATTTCAGCTGTGCCCCTACTCAAATTGAGGGCAGTTAAATTATGATTTCATGTTTCTTTTATATTTAATATGGATGTTTTTATCACATCATTTTCAGTTCAAGGGAGTGTATATATATTTTTTATATTTATATAGTTTTCTTAACTCATGACACATATTTAGGTTATTATGTGAGATTTGTATATATTTTTAAATATATATAGTATTTTTAACATTTCTAGTTTATCAAGTTTTTTACATCAAAGCAGCACACCAGTTACATATTTTAGTTTATTTTTTAATGTTTATTCTGCTTTTCATGTCTGGTTCTTTAAATTTTTGGTAGTTCATTAATTCATTTATTTGATGCTTGTATAAATTAATCTAAGTGGAATGTTTATTTTTAGTTCTGAGGAAGTCTGAGAGCTATTTGGAAGAAAACGCGTGTGTAATTTCAGTGGCTTTAAAATAAACTTTGTTCTTTATCAGCCAGCAGTTTTGTGCCCTTCGTTGTCCAGTATTTGGATTTTCAGTTTTGTTGGATTGGACTGTGACTCTTTTTTGTGGTTTACATGAGGCAATTGCTACAATGCCCCAAGATGCTCAGATTCATTATGTGGACAGGAGAAAACATTGGAAGCTGACCCTTAGACATGCCTGGTTAGTGCTTATTAATAGGTTCATAGGTTCATATGTAGGTACTGGGCTATCTGCCTGAAGGCATGTATTAGCCCAGCCACATTGTGCGCTATTCACCACCCCTTTGGTTAGTTCCCTAGGCCCTTGATCTAGCAGCTAGTACCCTTGGCCTCTATCTAGTAGAGCTATTGGTATGATCCTGGTGTGAACTTTATGTTACCCATCCACTCATCAAGGTTCCTCTTGAAGAGTGATAGTGAGGGCTCTGTCTTATGTAGATTGGGACCTTGTTCCATAGCAAAGGAAGTCTTTGCAAAGGGAATCTATCCCTCCAGCATGTTCTATTCATTGCTGTGCTGAGGTTTATATCCCTAGGGCATGTAGCTCGATGGATTTGGTTTTGCTAAGATGGAGCATGTTCAACAGTTCTGGGTTGGACATGGCTCTGTATGTTAGACAGAGATCGCCTCTGATAAGGCGGTATGCAACAGAGAAAAGCCTTAGTTTTTTCAATCGTGCTGCATAGGGCAACTGTTTGAGGCCAGTAATCCTCTTAGTGAGGTAGCTCTGTGGTCTCTCCTGCTGCTGGAGATGCCTAGCCAGGTACATACCAATTGGTGCATTGTACTCAATAATGGGTCTGATGAGGGAAGAGTAGAGGGCACCATTACATCCTTAGATCTTGATGCTAACCCTTTCGTGATCAGATGGGTCACTTAGAAGGATTTTCTAACCACCTTGGCAACATGGGTATCAAAGGAAAGCTGACTATCTACTTGGGTCCCTAGATCCCTTATTACTACTTCAGATTTCAGATGGTTACCTCCTATGTGGTAGTTCGTGGGTACTCTGTTTTTCCAAAGTAGATTACTACGCATTTTTTAGCATTTAGCTTGAGACCATGGCTTTGACACCATGCATCAGTCTCATTAAGGCCCTTCTGGAGGATATCCATGTTGGCTGGAGACTCTATTATAGCACCCAGTTTGCAGTCGTCTGCAAACTTGGTCAGCCACAGCCCTTCAGTGTTTGCCTGTACTTCAGAGAAGTATATGCCAAACAGGAGGGGCCCCAGGACAGAGCCCTGAGGCACACCGCTCATTACTGGTCTGGATTCAAACATAGATCCCGCTACTCTGTTGTTTGGGCAGATTTTATTGAGACCCTCTGCGAATGTAGGTGTGTGTTTTGTGTTACTACGCGTGGGTTTGGGTGGTGCAGGTTTTGATGGACTATGTATTGAGTGCAGTGTGGTATTTACCTTCTCCTCTTGATTGTCTAGTCCAATCTTGGCTGGAGAGAGCTTGGCTTCCAGTTTGGCTATATAAGTGCATCTCTCACAGGTTGTAGTGTTGTGTGGTAGGAGGAGAGGGTTGTCAGTGTACATGAGGCAAACATCAAAAATATGCTTGACATGGTTGGACATGATGATGTGTTTGTTCATAGAAAGAAAGGCACCTTTAAATGTGGTGCCTGTAACCAATGTTCTTTTATAAATAACAAGGAACAGGTTTCATTACCATGTAGACGAAAAACTTTAACTGCCAAGACCTACACCAATTGTAATTCCCAGGGTCTGGTTTATTTAGTCACCTGTGGATGCTGTGACAGTTTCTGTGTTGACAAGACAGAGAGACAGCTCAAACATAGAATATATGAGCATATGAATGACATCAGTAAGTGTAATGTTAATGCATTGTATAAACATACTTTATCATGCATCAATGCCAAGTTCTCTTTTTTTGCGTTAGAAACTGTACGCAAGGAACCCAGAGGCGGATCCTGGGAACAAAAATTGGAATATAGAGAAACCTATTGGCAGTTATTTTTGGAATCTAACAAATCTACGGGTCTTAATGATCATATTTCAGCTGTGCCCCTACTCAAATTGAGGGCAGTTAAATTATGATTTCATGTTTCTTTTATATTTAATATGGATGTTTTTATCACATCATTTTCAGTTCAAGGGAGTGTATATATATTTTTTATATTTATATAGTTTTCTTAACTCATGACACATATTTAGGTTATTATGTGAGATTTGTATATATTTTTAAATATATATAGTATTTTTAACATTTCTAGTTTATCAAGTTTTTTACATCAAAGCAGCACACCAGTTACATATTTTAGTTTATTTTTTAATGTTTATTCTGCTTTTCATGTCTGGTTCTTTAAATTTTTGGTAGTTCATTAATTCATTTATTTGATGCTTGTATAAATTAATCTAAGTGGAATGTTTTTTTTTAGTTCTGAGGAAGTCTGAGAGCTATTTGGAAGAAAACACGTGTGTAATTTCAGTGGCTTTAAAATAAACTTTGTTCTTTATCAGCCAGCAGTTTTGTGCCCTTCGTTGTCCAGTATTTGGATTTTCAGTTTTGTTGGACTGGACTGTGACTCTTTTTTGTGGTTTACATGAGGCAATTGCTACAATGCCCCAAGATGCTCAGATTCATTATGTGGACAGGAGAAAACATTGGAAGCTGACCCTTAGACATGCCTGGTTAGTGCTTATTAATAGGTTCATAGGTTCATATGTAGGTACTGGGCTATCTGCCTGAAGGCATGTATTAGCCCAGCCACATTGTGCACTATTCACCACCCCTTTGGTTAGTTCCCTAGGCCCTTGATCTAGCAGCTAGTACCCTTGGCCTCTATCTAGTAGAGCTGTTGGTATGATCCCTGGTGTGAACTTTCTGTTACCCATCCACTCATCAAGGTTCCTCTTGAAGAGTGATAGTGAGGCTCTGTCTTATGTAGATTGGGACCTTGTTCCATAGCAAAGGAAGTCTTTGAAGGAATCTATCCCTCCAGCATGTTCTATTCATTGCTGTGCTGAGGTTTATATCCCTAGGGCATGTAGCTCGATGGATTTGGTTTTGCTAAGATGGAGCATGTTCAACAGTTCTGGGTTGGACATGGCTCTGTATGTTAGACAGAGATCGCCTCTGATAAGGCGGTATGCAACAGAGAAAAGCCTTAGTTTTTTCAATCGTGCTGCATAGGGCAACTGTTTGAGGCCAGTAATCCTCTTAGTGAGGTAGCTCTGTGGTCTCTCCTGCTGCTGGAGATGCCTAGCCAGGTACATACCAATTGGTGCATTGTACTCAATAATGGGTCTGATGAGGGAAGAGTAGAGGGGCACCATTACATCCTTAGATCTTGATGCGAACCCTTTCGTGATCAGATGGGTCACTTAGAAGGATTTTCTAACCACCTTGGCAACATGGGTATCAAAGGAAAGCTGACTATCTACTTGGGTCCCTAGATCCCTTATTACTACTTCAGATTTCAGATGGTTACCTCCTATGTGGTAGTTCGTGGGTACTCTGTTTTTTCCAAAGTAGATTACTACGCATTTTTTAGCATTTAGCTTGAGACCATGGCTTTGACACCATGCATCAGTCTCATTAAGGCCCTTCTGGAGGATATCCATGTTGGCTGGAGACTCTATTATAGCACCCAGTTTGCAGTCGTCTGCAAACTTGGTCAGCCACAGCCCTTCAGTGTTTGCCTGTACTTCAGAGAAGTATATGCCAAACAGGAGGGGCCCCAGGACAGAGCCCTGAGGCACACCGCTCATTACTGGTCTGGATTCAAACATAGATCCCGCTACTCTGTTGTTTGGGCAGATTTTATTGAGACCCTCTGCGAATGTAGGTGTGTGTTTTGTGTTACTACGCGTGGGTTTGGGTGGTGCAGGTTTTGATGGACTATGTATTGAGTGCAGTGTGGTATTTACCTTCTCCTCTTGATTGTCTAGTCCAATCTTGGCTGGAGAGAGCTTGGCTTCCAGTTTGGCTATATAAGTGCATCTCTCACAGGTTGTAGTGTTGTGTGGTAGGAGGAGAGGGTTGTCAGTGTACATGAGGCAAACATCAAAAATATGCTTGACATGGTTGGACATGATGATGTGTTTGTTCATAGAAAGAAAGGCACCTTTAAATGTGGTGCCTGTAACCAATGTTCTTTTATAAATAACAAGGAACAGGTTTCATTACCATGTAGACGAAAAACTTTAACTGCCAAGACCTACACCAATTGTAATTCCCAGGGTCTGGTTTATTTAGTCACCTGTGGATGCTGTGACAGTTTCTGTGTTGACAAGACAGAGAGACAGCTCAAACATAGAATATATGAGCATATGAATGACATCAGTAAGTGTAATGTTAATGCATTGTATAAACATACTTTATCATGCATCAATGCCAAGTTCTCTTTTTTTGCGTTAGAAACTGTACGCAAGGAACCCAGAGGCGGATCCTGGGAACAAAAATTGGAATATAGAGAAACCTATTGGCAGTTATTTTTGGAATCTAACAAATCTACGGGTCTTAATGATCATATTTCAGCTGTGCCCCTACTCAAATTGAGGGCAGTTAAATTATGATTTCATGTTTCTTTTATATTTAATATGGATGTTTTTATCACATCATTTTCAGTTCAAGGGAGTGTATATATATTTTTTATATTTATATAGTTTTCTTAACTCATGACACATATTTAGGTTATTATGTGAGATTTGTATATATTTTTAAATATATATAGTATTTTTAACATTTCTAGTTTATCAAGTTTTTTACATCAAAGCAGCACACCAGTTACATATTTTAGTTTATTTTTTAATGTTTATTCTGCTTTTCATGTCTGGTTCTTTAAATTTTTGGTAGTTCATTAATTCATTTATTTGATGCTTGTATAAATTAATCTAAGTGGAATGTTTTTTTTTAGTTCTGAGGAAGTCTGAGAGCTATTTGGAAGAAAACACGTGTGTAATTTCAGTGGCTTTAAAATAAACTTTGTTCTTTATCAGCCAGCAGTTTTGTGCCCTTCGTTGTCCAGTATTTGGATTTTCAGTTTTGTTGGACTGGACTGTGACTCTTTTTTGTGGTTTACATGAGGCAATTGCTACAATGCCCCAAGATGCTCAGATTCATTATGTGGACAGGAGAAAACATTGGAAGCTGACCCTTAGACATGCCTGGTTAGTGCTTATTAATAGGTTCATAGGTTCATATGTAGGTACTGGGCTATCTGCCTGAAGGCATGTATTAGCCCAGCCACATTGTGCACTATTCACCACCCCTTTGGTTAGTTCCCTAGGCCCTTGATCTAGCAGCTAGTACCCTTGGCCTCTATCTAGTAGAGCTGTTGGTATGATCCCTGGTGTGAACTTTCTGTTACCCATCCACTCATCAAGGTTCCTCTTGAAGAGTGATAGTGAGGGGCTCTGTCTTATGTAGATTGGGACCTTGTTCCATAGCAAAGGAAGTCTTTGCGAAGGGAATCTATCCCTCCAGCATGTTCTATTCATTGCTGTGCTGAGGTTTATATCCCTAGGGCATGTAGCTCGATGGATTTGGTTTTGCTAAGATGGAGCATGTTCAACAGTTCTGGGTTGGACATGGCTCTGTATGTTAGACAGAGATCGCCTCTGATAAGGCGGTATGCAACAGAGAAAAGCCTTAGTTTTTTCAATCGTGCTGCATAGGGCAACTGTTTGAGGCCAGTAATCCTCTTAGTGAGGTAGCTCTGTGGTCTCTCCTGCTGCTGGAGATGCCTAGCCAGGTACATACCAATTGGTGCATTGTACTCAATAATGGGTCTGATGAGGGAAGAGTAGAGGGGCACCATTACATCCTTAGATCTTGATGCGAACCCTTTCGTGATCAGATGGGTCACTTAGAAGGATTTTCTAACCACCTTGGCAACATGGGTATCAAAGGAAAGCTGACTATCTACTTGGGTCCCTAGATCCCTTATTACTACTTCAGATTTCAGATGGTTACCTCCTATGTGGTAGTTCGTGGGTACTCTGTTTTTTCCAAAGTAGATTACTACGCATTTTTTAGCATTTAGCTTGAGACCATGGCTTTGACACCATGCATCAGTCTCATTAAGGCCCTTCTGGAGGATATCCATGTTGGCTGGAGACTCTATTATAGCACCCAGTTTGCAGTCGTCTGCAAACTTGGTCAGCCACAGCCCTTCAGTGTTTGCCTGTACTTCAGAGAAGTATATGCCAAACAGGAGGGGCCCCAGGACAGAGCCCTGAGGCACACCGCTCATTACTGGTCTGGATTCAAACATAGATCCCGCTACTCTTACTTTGTGGGATCTGTCTGAGTGCCAGTTTGCGATCCATCTTGTGACGTAAGGGTTTATGCCCAGGTAGGTGAGTTTATCAATAATACCCGAATGGGGAATGGTGTCAAATGCTTTAGCAAGGTCAAGGTAAGCCGTGTGTACCTCCTTTCCCTTATCTATAGCCTGAGTAACTGTCACAAAGAAGTTCACCAGGTTCAGGAGGCATGATCTGCCCTTGACGAAGCTGAACTGTGTGGGGTCAAGTGTTTGGAGGTTCCCAATCTCTCCATTTATGAGTTCCATAATGATTCGCTCCATTGCCTTACAGATCAGACTGGTCAGGCTTATTGGTCGGTAGTTCCCAGGGTCAGTTGTGGGCCCACCCTTGTGCAGCAGAACCACCATTGCTGTGAGCCATTCTATGGGCACATATCCTGTCGAGAGGCTGAGACTGAACAGGGTATTCAGATGCGGGGTTAATTCATTTTGGAGCTCGCTTATGACACAGCCCGGGACACCATCAGGTCCCATGGAGGCAATGTTTTTAGCTTTAGATAGAGCCTTGTTAACCAACGTATCAGTAATAACTGGAGTTACACAATCCCCTGGAATAGTAATAGGCCCTGTAGGTGGTGGGCGGGGAGAAATTTGCACTGAACCTGTCAGCCAAGATGTTGGCAATGTCAGTGGGGTCAGTGTATTTTGTTCCATTTTGTACTAGCTCAGAACAGACCTGAGTGTTGCCATTTAGGTTTTTGATGCAACCATAGAAGGCCTTATGGTTATCCTTGGCATCCTTGGCAACTTTCTTTTCGTAATTGGCTTTAGTTGACTTGATGTGGGTCCTCAATTTCTTACTAAAGCTGATCAGGGAAGATTTTTCTACTTGAGATTTGGCCTTTTTTTGTATAAGTCTCCTCCTTTTATTGTATAGTTTGCTTATGGTCGTGGTCCACCAGACTGGTTTCTTCTTGCTTGAGGAAGGAGTCTTGATTTTATTTGGGATAACACGGTCCATGCAATCCTGAAGATGTATATAAAGTGCCTTGGTGTAGTATTCTGCATCCTGGATATCTGTAGTTTTATTGGAGGTATTAATGTAAGTACTAAAAACTGTTTTCCTCTTGATAAGTGAGGAAAGTTGATTTGTAGATTATTTAGTGCTTGCAATGAGATTTGGACAAGTGCTGAGAAGAAAGAAACAGTTTTGAGTGCTAAAACTGGAAAACTGGCTAGTTCTAAGGAAAATCTGAAGAGCAGACTTTCTGGCACCGGGAATAGTTTAACTGTAGTTAAGCAGCGCTGAGTGGTGTGTAAAACCGTGAAAACACAGGTTTTTAAACAGAAAGATGAAAGGGATAGAAATAGCCCAGTATGGCCAATAAAACTACAGATTCTGAGCTGAAACCACTCCTCCAATGACAGATAGGCTGCTCAAAGCTCACGACTCTCACTGATGAACAGAGAAGCTTACCTCTATCTTAGTAAGGTCTGGGCAACATAGAAACTATAAAACAGCCCAGAATTCAGCAAAGTCTGAAAACCGGACTCTACTGGTTATAGAAAGGTGGGAAATGAGTAGAGAGAGAGGATTTTTTTTTTCAAAAATTAGAACAGATACAGTAATGCAAGCACTTTTGAGGCAGTAAAATGGCTAGTGCACTTGAGTGTGTAGCCCTCAGCAATTAAACAGTTGAAAAACACTTAAAAATGATCAGTTAAAGTGCAAGCAGTATCAGAATTAAAAAAACAGTTCAAAATAAGTAGCAAAGTTAATAAAAAAATGCTCGGAATAATGCGGTTAGCGAAAATAAGCAGTAAAAAGCAAAAACAAGGTGCTTAATCCACTCAAAGTCTCTCTTTTTTCCTTCTGCTGCTGTAGAACCCTGCAGAACACCCAGGCAGGCTCTTGCTGAGGTAATAGAAGTGCAAAAACCATGCAAACAATGTTTTTTAAACAGAAAGATGAAAGGGATAGAAACAGCCCAAAATGGCCAATAAAACTACAGATTCTGCGCTGAAACAACTCCTCCAGCAACAGATAGGCTGCACAAAGCTCACCACTCTCACTGATGAACAGAGAAGCTTCACTCTGTCTTAGTAAGATATGGACAACACAGAAACTACAAAACAGCCCAGAATTCAGCAAAATTTGAAAACTGGACTCTACTGGTTTCCAATGCTTCTGAGCTGTTTCAGTATTGCAATGTTTAAATAATCCTCAGTGCAACAGTCTTGCCACATTCTTATGCCTTTCAGTATACAGGCCCTCTGCCATTAGTGTAGCACACCCAGCAACAAGATATACACCTTTTTCCAATTCTGTTTTACAGAATCTGCATTTGTCTGTTTTTTCCCAGATGTTCAATGGACTTTGTAAACAAACATGTATGCAGTCCACTATGCTGGGTCATCAGTGTTAACCTTTTGTCTTTTTGGTTTAAATTCACCTCTCCTTACCCATTCCTGCATCACATCCTGACTGACATGAGGTTGTTTCAGGAGTCTTCTGTACTTGTGACTACATTTATGCTTTTTCCACATTTCTTACATTCTCATCTGATCCTTCACCTTATATTATTTATTTTGTTTTTTTTTTTGCACATTCTGGTTTGATTTCCATTCCCACTTGACAATGATATGCTTCTGCTAAACTAAGCAGGGAAGTAATCTTAGACTTGTTATCCTCATATTTTAAGGGGTTCCGGCATGTAGATTGCGAGACAAATGCCCGCGAGCTACATCGCAGAAACTAGAAGACTGCAGCACCGCTAGACTGTAGAGCGGTGCTGCCGAACGAAAGACCCGCTGTAGTAACCTATGGCGTTAGGAAAACTGACAAATGCAGACGGCCCCTAAAGTGTAAACACAGGCTGTCAAGTGACAGTGTACATGGCCGGCAACAGGAAACCAATCGAAAAGACAAACGGCACATCGGTAGTGCTACACAAGTGAAGCAAGCACATACACAACAGTATCACTTACCTGCACAGCTCCTGTTGAACACAAAAACACAGCAAACGGTCCCAAAGAAGCAGGAAGTAAAATCCACATTACAAAACATACAACACAGCACAGCTAACCCTGAGAACTAGTGCATACAACACTAAGTCATGTGTCAGGCTAAGACCTTAAAGGGATATACACTTTAGTTGCAGAGTCAATACCCCACACACAGTACAGCCTAATGAAACACCAGTCTGTGCACTTGGTGGAATCATGTCACAGCAGGAGGGCTTTAGCATAGGACCAACTCACATGAGAGGCATGCCTGCAACAAACAGTACCTGTCCTGGTAGAGCCCCTGGGTGCAGTGTTAGGTGGGAACATGCCAACCTGGTCAAGCATGAACTGCTAACCCAGTAGCATGAAATACAGTAGCATTAACCCACCACCCACACCATGGTAGTGTATGTCCTGCAGGTGTAACCAAACCCATCCATTTGTCCCTGCAATAGGGGTGTACACAAGAACGCAGTCCCATGTAGGCAGACAAGGGTGCAACACACAGGTACCTCCCTATGTAACTTCTGCCACTGAAACTGAGACTGGGCCCAACACCATGATTGGCCAGCAGCAACAACTGGGAGTTAAAGGGGGCTGGTGCAGTACAGTGAGAATCTGTGCTGCAACTAGGTTTTGTAGACACCTGCCAGAGTACAAGCATATGGCAACAACAGGGTTGTGTTAACTGCAAACAGTGACACTATAGCGGAGAGGCAGTCAGAGATGGGTGGAGTGCGCACAGCTGTACAGGGCCACTGTGACAGACATTGCTACTACACATGGTACAAGACAAGGTATTGTACAGCGAGTAACCCACCGTCTGGAAGGGACTTGCTCCAAGGCTGGTTGTATATCTCATTCCCAGCTAGCCTGGCTGAAATGGATACTGAGAGGCCATCAACAAGTGCTGCTACCATGCTGGAATCTATGTATCTGTATAGCCCCGGTCTGCTTGGCAACAGATACACCACAGTGCCCAGCCAACGTGGTAAACCAATGCTGGTGGTTGAGGGGTACCTCTACCATTTGGAACGTGAAGCACCACCGAAATGGTACTGGGCATGTATCGAGCGGAGAGTAAAGGCGTGCAGAGGATTGCCATCACTGTACGCCAGGAAGAGGGGGAAGAACTGCTGAAATCATTGCCACACCAGCATGGCCCAGATGCAACAATGGCCCACGTGGCTACACTGCGAGCAGAACTGCGGCAGAGGGCGGTAACCGGTAATGAATTGCCAAGCTTGGTAATGCAGAGTGTCCTAGGCACAGCAGATGATAATGTACTACAGGAGATGCCTTGTCGTGCAACACTTCGGCAAAGCATAACCAGGGTACGGCAGCGGGCACGGACATCCATGGCTACACCTCCAGCAACACTTGTGGATATTGATGTCAGCCAGTATCCACTCCATAGTGGCAACTTCATCCTCTGTAGAAGGTCAGATATGGATGGGACAGATTCCTTGGTTCTACTTACTACTACACAGAATTTGACAGATTTGTGCAGGTCCGACATCATTCTTGGAGATGACACCTTCCCCACATGGGCTGATATATGCCACCAGCTATATACATTACATGGATGTATTGGCACCCCCACCTCAACAAGGATTGTACCCCTGGTGTACTGTCTCATGACATGGAAGTCGGAGTCTGCATACACCACTTTGTGGGAAATACTGAAGGGTATGGCTGCTGATCAGGGATGCACTTTGTCTCCACAGTATATTATGACCGATTTTGAGAAGGCAGCAATACGTGCCAGCTGGAAGGCATTCCCTAGGAGTATTCTGAAGGGATGCCTATTCCATTTTGCACAGATCATCTGGCGTCAGATCCAGCATCATCACCTTGTCACCCTCTATGGCACGGACACTGCATTCTCAATTGCCATCCGCAAGCTAATAGCTTTGGCATTTCTACCATTGGATGATGTTGTCCCTGCATTTCTGGACATTGTGGCTTCCTTACCGGAATGTGCTCAGCCAATTGGTGTTTTTCTAGACCATCATTATGTACTAGGCCAACCACGCAAGTATGCATCCCGCTGTTCAGCACAGACACGAATGCCATCATCATACCCTTTGCGGTTTTGGAATGTGTCTGATGTCTCAGAAATGGACTTCCCATGGACTAACAACCAGGTGGAGGCATGGCATCATTGGCTGAAGGTATTACTGGGACACCCTACTGTACAGCTAGCCAACCTTCTGTGTGTTCTGCAGCAGGAGCAGAACCTGACTGATACCTGACGTGAATCTCTTCTGAGGGGGATGCCTGTAACACCACTTAGGAAGGCTATTGTAGTAAGGGAACATCGCCTAAAGCACATCTTACAACATAAGTGTGACTACAGTGATGTGCAGGATTTCCTCCGTGCTGTGTCACATTTCTACAAGTTTTGATACTGTTTGAGTTTAGTATGCACCAAGCACTACACACATCACATTGCATATTCAATTAATAAAGGCTTTGCCCACAGCACACAGGTTCCATGGTACCACTTTCATGCCCACGTGGCATGCTATGCCAGCCACATGTTCCACTGACAGTTGCACATGTTGGCTTCTAAGGGGGTGCACAGTGTATCACTGTGGGGGTTTGTATGTGCCACCTGTGGTTAGGGTGTAGGGGTTTCCTCAGTTCTGACAGGGAATTGCCCACAGTCATTTGTCACTGTAGCTAATTTGTCATCCTGCCATGTGTCCACATCCAGCTGTCTCACAGGTGGATGTCGCACCGCCTAGGTGCCTGAATCCTATTTTAAGACTTTCACTATGTTTGGATATTGTGAGGTCAGAGATATATGTATGCAGTCCCATGATTGCAATCTATACATTCATTCAGTTTTGAGGACGCCCATATCACCTTCAGCATGGGGAATATATGATCTTGGTATACACTGATTTTTATAAATTATTTGATAAGCATAAAGGATTTTTCTTGTTTTTCTGTCAAACTGATCCAATACTTTTCTTGACAGTCAATCACCACAAAACTTTACGTTAGAACAGGAAGAGCAAATTAGTTTATAGCTTTGACTTTGTTACTAGATGTTAGGGCTGTTTTCAGCATTCATTTTAGTGTTCTAAAATATTCCTTACTAAGTTTTGTTCATATTTGTTCATATTTTATTGTTGACCCTTCATCAATTCCCCAATATTTATCCATACCATCCTACACAAGTTTCTTTATATCACATTCCTGTCCCAGACAGATATTTTCTTGTGTTGCAGCTTTTCTGCTTTAAAGGTTGCTTTTGCACATTTAGCAAGACCAAATGACATTCTTATATCATCTGAGATAGTTTTGACTACTTGCAGTTGTGCTCCACATCTGATAACAGAAGATGAGAAGTCTTTATACTTTGCTGTTTTCTGGGAGGTAATTGTAACCATGACGTAATTTGTTAAGTAGACAGCTTAATGGGTTAAAGGCAAGACAACAAAAAAAAGTGGTGACAATGGTATTAGTAAGAAGTATTCTTTACAATGATAATAGTCAGTGGAATCACAGTCGTTCCATAAATACTATGATATATTAATAATTCACACAAACCCAGAAGTATATCTTTTGCTACACTTTCACAAGCAAATTGACATATCTTGGGAAGTGTACAATTTACCAGCGAAAAGATACCTGCATGAACGGCTTGTGCACGGCTGTATAATATATCCAACAAAACAAGAAAGAGCCAGCACCCAACATCTCCTGTGGCTTGTTACAAAACACTTTTATTCCATCACCTAATGGTCAACAATTCACCAGTATGTAACCATACTGGTGAATTGTTGACCATTAGGTCATGGAATAAAGATGTTTTGTAACAAGCCACAGGAGATGTTGGGTGCTGGCTCTTTCTTGTTTTGTTAAGTGTACAATTTAGCCATATATTGTTGGAATACTTTTGTTAACCAGACATATGCTTTTGGATAACAGTAAGAAATCCTACTCTAAGTGTATGTTTATTTAGGTATTTATAGAAATATGAAAACATGTGCTTAATTGTATAATTAGCAATATAAATATCAGTGATTATCTATTTCTCAAGATGTGCAACTTACATGGCAAAATGTCAATGATAGTTTTCTTCAGCTGCATCTAAGGTTTCACCTATGCCATGCAATAGTGTATAAGTCACTTGTTTTTTTAAGTATTAAGTACATATGGAAATATTACTTATTAAAATTACTAAGAAACAACTAACAATATCTCCAGTATAAAGAGATATAAATGGACAAATAAAGTAAAAAGATAGAACCCCAAAAGTAGCAACAACAGCAAATCCTTCCAGTTATGAAAATATGAGCATAAATATGAAAATATTAATAATAAGTGGAAGTGTTTAATTTCTCTACTGTAGGACATCCTAGATTAATAATCTTAGTGTCATTTTGTTAATACCTCCTTGCCCTTTCTAATAGTTCCAATTATTAGGTAGTAAGTCATTTAGTTAAATAAGCTAGACCCCAGAAAAGATTTGGATGCCCTAAAGAGCTATGGGTATTAATTGGAAGTATACAAAAAGGCACTATAGGCTAGGTTGAGTTAAACTCCAAACTAGCAGCATTAAATAATTTGGTCATCCTACTCTACAAAATTCTTTCTGCAGCATTTTCAGGAATGAAAGTGAGATTACGTAGCCTAAAATTGCCTTGTTCCTTCATTGACTATTCCACGATTGAGCAGATACACTGTTTAAGAAATGGGGCTACCTAAAAAAAGTGCCCAAACCAAAACTGCAGGTTTTGAAAGTACAACAAATAAAACTGCAATTCAAAAAAAAATAATAATGTATATAGAAACTTGGTGAAGCATTTTTGCAGGGAGGTGAATCTCTGTCATACCCCCTGCAATGTGAAATTGTGCTCCTCTCAAACACCTGGTCATTATATATACTGACTCAGATTACTGTACTTCATAGCTGAGAAAATATTCTGAGGTACTGCAACTTTAGAATTTGTATACAATACCAAACCAAAATCAGATTAGGGCACCAATGAAAGGAAAACCTTCCAAATAATCACTTTTATTGTTCAAAAACAGCACCCCCCTAATCTGGGGATCACAATTTAGCCATGAGAATCTCTACTGGCATAGAAGAAGTGTTGTTGCCTTGTTAAGGCCCTAACAAGCAGTGCTGACAGGTTTTAGGTACAAAGGTTTACGACTCATCTGGTTTCTTTGCTTTGTTCCTCATTACCATTCAGTTCCATTTGTTTTGGTTCCCTGGTCTGCCTGTTCAACTCTTTAATGGTGTCATCCTACCTTCATATTCATATTCATCTATGAAAACAAACACAAAAAATATATTTAATAGTGCTGCCAGCTCACTGAGTTTGTCATATGTATTTACACAATCTTCTAGTTTTCTAGTTTCTGGCTGATTCCTCTTGTACTTCTCAATTTATTTAAGTAAACTTTTAAGCCCAGCTACTTACACCACTCTGCTTTTTACATAAATCTTTCTTTCCCATCACTACAACCTTAAATGCCTTGCTTTAACCCATTCACCTTCCTGCTATACTGCTGCAGAAAATCACCAATGCAGGCAATGTTCAACATTTTATCAAGGGATTATTTTTGTTTTCAGTCCTTCTGACCAACTGGGGTAGCCATTTCTGAGGTGGTCTGGTTGTCGTTTGAATGGATCATTGCTTCTGTCATCTATCTTATCCCACATGCTGCTGGTTCAATCCACTGTCTAAACAGCTTTCATGCATGTGTTCCCAGCATTCAATCAGCTCTGTTGTTTCACATTATTTTATTTTTTTCTGGTTAAACTGAACTTTAATAATTTGGAGGCACGTGAAGCATGAGCCACTGTTTCCAGTGCTAAGGTGCACTGATGACCTTGTTGTTTGCATTTTCAAAACTGAGGCTTCAATGTATGATGGATGAAAACCAAAATGGCGATTCTGTTTTCTTTAGTAGTCATAGCATTCGTTGCAGCTCCACATTGAATTAAATATCATAAATCTGATAACTGAGTGGACCAGACAACCTTTATCTATTGTACATTTCTGTGTTCGTATTGCATTTTTTGTCAATCATTATTTTCATTTTTTATATATTATATATTGGTGGTGCATACAAAATCCCCATATGTATTTACTTAGCTGGCAAGATGAATCCACCTAGCCTTATGAAGCTTGCAGAGGGTAGTAAGACAAGGACAGTCATCTGCAGCCAGTGAAATAACTGTGAAGTATAACAGCTTAAACTCATAACACTACACCACTTTGTGCACAACTGAGACGATGCATGTCCATTCATACCTGCACATCCTGGGAGTATCAGCCTGCACTGAGAAGTACATTTATAGCTGATAAGTTGCACTCCTCCTTGGTTATCTTGGGGTACAACACTTTAGTGACAGTTGTCTACATTTCTGTTAAGGGAGTGATAGAGTTATTTCTTGGCTGCTTGATTCCACACATACAGTTGACCCTCTTTCACCTGTGTCACTTACTGCAGCCAAGTCATTGTTAGCATAGTCAGGGGACAAAGATCCTTTTCTCATACTGCTGAAGTCTTTAACATTCTACTGATTTGATTACTCATACCTTCAGAGGTCACTCCTTCTTTAGGTCTGATAAATGAATAATTACAAGTGCAACATATCACTCTTTAATGTAATTTTTAGCAAATGACCTATAAACCAGGATACAAGATAGTTTTGCAAATAGTTCATAAGACTTGTAGGGGAAGGGTTATATTAGGACAGACATATGATAAATATGACAAAATATGATTTTATATGATAGTTTTGACAGATGTTTTTATTTAAATATCTTTATGTCAGTTTCCTGAAAATGACCTTTATATCCTGAGATTAGTGTAGAATAAAAAAATAATTTTGCCTTTCAGATGATATTGTCTGAGGTGACAATTTAAAGTCACAACAGCACAATGCCATTGATGTACAGGGGTACAAGTCTGCAGAAGGTATGTGTACACTTGAGAATGCTATTTTAAATGATTTGCAACATATTTTTGATTTACAGTTTGATGGTGTTCAGTGTGGTGATAGGGTGATTTGTTTTTTGGATTTGATTTTGGAAGGTTCAGCAGGGAATGGTATTAAAACCAGAGTGCATAGGAAGTTTGGCAAGGATTTGCATTTTTTAGATGGTAGGAGCTGCCATCCATCCCATTTAATGAGGGCTTCGCCTTATGGTGAGCTTTTATGTATTAGTAAACTGGGTAACATTCCTGAAGAGTTGGACTGGGAGTTGCATAAGACACGTGAATTGTTTAGTCAGAAGGGCTATGACTCATCTGTTATAAATGATGCCTTGTGTAGATTGGCATCGGGTAATCAACAAATAATGAAGACAGGAAAAACAGCGGATGAATTGGTAAACAAAGGTAGAGGTGTAACTCTTGCAAATAAATTTTATTTTGTTAATATGTATACAGTGCTTATGGAAAGAATAGTAGGCACTGTTAGGTTTTACTGGGGATTTTTGCACAATTATTGATATTTGAATTATTTACCCAGTAAACCGTGTTTTTCTTATGCAAGAGGTAGGAGTATACAAGATATGGTTGTTCATAATAGTTATGTTACCTCCGGTGTTAAGAGGGTGAGGGAATTTATATATTTTGGGACTTTTTCAAGTGGAAGTTGTTGTGCTTGTAAACATATAGTTTGCAGCTTTGATAAGATTAATAATCTTAAGTTTGTAGCTGATGATGTTTTTTGTTGGACTTCTGAGGGTGTTGTATATGCCCTGAGGTGCTCCTGTGATTTGTTTTATATAGGTGAGACGAAAAGGTGTTTTAAAGTCTGGCTACAGGAGCACCTTAGAGACATTTGAAATAATAGAACTGAAAGCCCAATAGCTCTCCATTACTTAACCTATCATGGTGGAAATAATTGTTTGCAAGGAGCTATCTTGGAAAAAGTTAAGTACAATGTTGTTGAACAGCTAAAGAATAAGCTGGTTTACAAGGAAACTGTATTCATTTTGAAGTTTGATACTTTGATGCCTAAGGGGTTGAACTCTGAATGTAATTGCAAGGTGCTTATTTAGTATCTTCTTCTTCTGGCTTTTCCCAGTTAGGGGTCGCCACAGCGGATCACCTGTCTGCTCATGATTGGCAGTGGAGTTTTACGGTGTCGAGTTGCCAACCCGGTGCCCAACCTTCCACAGAAGGCACACACATGCACACACTCACACCTAGGGCCAATTTAGAGTGTCCAATCCACCTACTGCATGTCTTTGGGAGGAAACCAGAGCACCCAGAGGAAACCCACGCAACTACAGGGAGGACATGCAGACTCCGCACAGAAGGCACCCCAGCCGAGAATCGAACTGGAGAACCTCTTGCTGTGAGGCGACAACACTAACTGCTGCACCACCGTGGCCTCCCTAAGGTGCTTATTTAGTATAATTGAGGTTAATTATTTTTTTTTAATTGATTAATAGGAACTAGTATTTAAAGATGTTTTTTAATGGTGTTGTTTGTACTCTTGAAAGGCTTTAAGCTGAGGCACTAGAGAGTGATTTTATTGTCTATTAAAATCTTTGGATTTACTGGCCAGTGCTCTTCTTTTTATTTTATTTAGTTTTTATCTTGTGCGATTTTGGATGTATAACACTCTGTGGTGGTGCATCGGTAGCATTGTTGCCTCACAGTAAGAGGTTCTCCCGTTCGATTCTCAGCTAGTGTGCGGGGAGTGCCTTCTGTGTGGAGTCTGCATGTCCTCCCCATGGGTCAAGTGGCGTTCCAAAAGACATGCGTGAATGGGCATGCCTTAGTTGAAGGTTGGGCGTCGACCTGGCAACTCGGCACCATGAAAATCTACTGCCAATCATTAGCAGACCGGAGTTCTGCTGTGGCGACCCCTAACCGGGAAAAGCCGAAAGACAACAACAACACTTGAGCTCTGTTTTTGTGTCAGAAAGTGTTTTATTTTGTGAAAGAAACATTTTACCAGCAGTACAAGTACCCACACTCTCATATTAACAAACATTAACAATAGACATTAGACTGTCATAAGAAAATCTAAATTAGTGTATCCCATGAAAATAAAAAAATACACCAAAACTCATTTAACTATTTAAAGTGAAAGCCCATTTGAGACCATTACAAATTCTATTACTGCAATAATGCAGGTCTTTACTAATATCTTTTGTAAGTCCCTTCCAATGTTGTAATACATTAACTGAAACAGATTTGATCAGGTAATAGCCATTTCTCTTCAGTGGATGTAAGACCCAGTTGTGTGGGGAGGAGCCCTCAAATGCAAGCATCCAGGTCTGTCATAGGAGGGATGCCTTTTCCAAAGGAAAACAGGGCTACATTCTACATTTTTTTTACCACAGCACTCATGTCAAGACCATAACATGTATAAATAGGGGGCATCAGTTTCCTCACATCTCCAGCATTTGCCTTCAAAACATCCTTTATTTTCCTCTGTATTGGAGCAAAATACTAAAATGAATTTTCTGAAACTGGGTAAAGAACATGGAGTACCTGGAGGACCAATAGTCATTAAAACCGGTCTGTTATTTCCAGACTGACATTTCAATACAGAAGTCCAAAGGGGAGAATCATTTATGTTAGTCTGGTTCAAATATTGTTTCACTATAATTGTCAACGACCTCATAAAACATTAAAAGGAGGTGAGGTTTAACTGTATGCTGATGAGTTTCCCTTACAATAAGTATGGTTAACTTACTGCAATTCTTGTTTAGCCATTGGCAAAAACTCATTAGTTGCAAATGCTGCTACTATGTAAACTTCACATTTTTACAGTTTGTCTAACAGTCTGCTGGGATTACAGGTCTAGTGTCCAAGTGATGGAAGAGGTCCATGCAATAATAGAACATCCTCCTTCATCCCATTTCCACCAGAAGATTATTTTCCCCTCTACATATAGCTGCTTATTTGCCCAGACTCAGTCCTACATTATATTTGTTATTTAACAACTTTCTCCTAAACAGCTTATATTTATTTATTTATTTATTTATTTTACATTTGTTGATATACATTTTACCCTTGTGTCCCTTTGAGTCCCCTTGAGTCTTATATTTTCATAATTTCCAGTGGGTTATGTATTTTGCTTTGTGGATTAATAAGACATAGTTGAGGAAGGACCCATAATGGGTGTGTGCAGTTTCTGGTCTGGATTAAGTGTGTTAACTCAGATCTTGAGCATTGCATGGAGAGGATTGGTAATGCTAGCACCCCATACTTTCTTCTAGACATTATTTTATTTCTGGCCAGCCTAGAATGCTTCTTATCCCAAATGAAGCTAGAAGATTATTTTCTTGGCTCCCTGTACACATCCTGACACTTGAATGAGAGAGTGCCAAAAGACCTCCCATAAAAGAGAAAGACTACAGCAGAAGAGTTAATATCAACCATCACTCTTCTCCTATTAAGCACTTCTTTGCAGGGTGACAAGCCCCCTGCACCCCTGAGCTTATATATATATATATATATATATATATATATATATATATATATATATATATATATATCAATTCCAAAATCCCTATACCTCAGAGAAAAGGGAATATTATGAGAAATGGCATTCTCAGACTTAGTATATGTAAGTCTGGATTGTCAACCAGTCAGTCTCCATATTTCTCCACTCACTTGAAGATTTCAAATGATGACCTAATTTCTATATGTTCAGAGTTAGTGAGTGTGAAGTAAGGAATGGGCTTTGCATAGATTAGAATAAGAATTAAGATAAAAGGCACAATCAATGCTACTATTCTTGCTAAAAGTGGAAGTTTAAACTGGAACCATGTGTTCATTTTGTCCTTACAGAGGATGACCAAACTATTTTGATTCTGTGAGGGTAAATTACTGCAGATCGAGGTGATCTTAATACCAAGGTAGGTATGAAATATGACCCATTAAATTCTAAAGTGTGATAGGCCCCCTTTTGGTGTAAATTTGAAGGAAATAAAGCCATTTTGGGTCACTTCACCAGAATTCCTCATAGCATGCCAAATTCATGGAAAAAAGTCATAACTTTTGGCAGGTGAAGTTCTGAGTTAGTTAACAACAGAGTACAATTATCAGCAAACCATGAGTCAAGTAAGTGAACATTATCATATATGTGGATGCCTCTGCACTTGTATTTTTGATTGTTGTGCAGGGTCAGTGCTTCAGCATCCAAAATGAATAACTGTGGAGATAGTGGGCATCCCTGCCTAGTGACTCAGAATAATGCAAAAGGTTGGGAGCAACATTATTAGTTATCAATTCAGCCATGGGTTTAGACTATAACAACTGACACCATCTAGGGAAATTCCCTAAATGCCAAAATGACGTTTTATGTTCTAGGCTAAATGCTGCTTTGGATAATTTGTTGGACATTGTAAAAATATCTTAATAGGCCCAAAACACACTGACAGGTAGTTATGAAGTCTTGTGGACACATTAATTAGTATGTGGATATACCTTTCTTATCTAGTGGCTAATAGTTTAGTAAGACTGTTGGTTTCCACTAGCATTAGTGAGATTGGCTGATAGTTTAGGTAGATTTAAGAAGTCTTGCCTCCTCTTTAAGGCATGTGATTATATTACCTTTTCTGGCAAGGTAATACAATAACCCTAATGATATGGTCTTGTTATATTACATGCAAGACCAATTGCAAGACCATCCAGTCACATACATTCACCTGAGTCAAGGGCATAAATCACTTGTACAGTTTTCCTTATCAGAATGACTTTATTTAACACATATACTTGGTCTACAATTAGCAAGTGTCATGCTATTGCTTAATTAAAAGTGGTCTACTGAATCGATAGGGATATTGGTTGATTGCTTGTATGAAGTTTGGAAGAAAGCCACCTTTGCAGAGGTAATTTCCTAGACTGAGTGGTACCCCTATCCCTTTTTGTCTTGTTGTGCTTAAATGGCATAGGCTTGTTTTCTTTCACAAAGCCATTGGGCTAGGAGGTTGATGAAATTCATTTGCCTTGCCCAGTATAGCAGCTTCTTCCTGTCTCATTTCTGATGCTGGATGGTATAGCTAATGGTGCTAGCTTTTCTTTTTAATTTTTTCATTTTTTTATACAGTGTAGAGTTGCTACAACCATCTTATACAAATGTTTTTGTTATTTGGCCTAATCTTGACTCATAATGAGTTAGGTCCTTATGTGACTCTATCTGTTGTTGTCTTCTCAGTTATTTGACAGAATTTAACAGGCTGAATTTGAATTTTTCCCACATAGAACTAATGTTCATCATTAAAGGACTGAGGTCCTGCCAACAATGTAGCACTCGTTGTTTAATGACATTAAATAATTTTGGATTTTTGCAATGCATTGTAGATTCATAGGTGTTTACTAGGCTAGCAACCACAAGGGCTTTAAGCCTAGCCATGCATCCCAAATCTCTGGCAAGTTCTGCCACCCTTGATAAGTGTAAGCAGGGGTTTGTGAGATGAAACATTTACAAGCAGGGGCCTGGGAGATGAACCATTTACAGGTTGCCTGTGTCCATTAGAGATATAGGTGTCAAACCAGGGATGAATTTTCTGTTCCCCGTCCTATCGTCCAAGTTGCACTTGAGTTGGGTTTGGGAGGAATGCTGCTTCACATGGAAGATGAGCCTGTTCCATAGATGGGGTAGTCTTTAGGATACATACCTGTATCTCCAGCAGGTCCTATTTATATCACAGGCAAGGTTTAAGTCTTTAGAATGGATAATTATGGTGCTATTTGTCTTGTAGATATGCAGGAAGTCCATCAGAGGGGGGGGGGTCTGACAATGCCATGTATGCCAGCCATAGATCTCCCCTCAAAGCCTGTAGGAGACAGAATACAGGGATAGGGCCTTGAGGTGGTCTGCATAGGACATTTTACTTATGCTCTGTATTCTTTTAGTGAGGAACCTCTGTGGATGTTCCATTTGTTGGATATGCCTGGTTAGGAACATACCAAAGGGGGTATTGTACTGAATGATAGGTTTGATGAATGGTGAGTACAGTGGAATGACGACTTCCTTGGACTTAGATGCCATACCTTTGTTTATAAATTGCACAACATAGAATGATTTCATACTATTGTAGACACGTGATAGTCAAAGGCTAGATTACTATCTATATGTGTCCCTAAGTCCCTGACTAATGGGTCAGCGCTAAGGTTTGTGTTATCAATATGATAGTTACCAAGGTGGATGACTTCCCAAAAGATACTATTATGCATTTCTTGGCATTTAGTTTTAGTCCATGGCTCTGACACCAGTTGTTTATCTGTGTCAGCCCCTCCTGGAGAACATTTGTGTCATTGTGGGATTTAGTGACAGCTCCTAATTTGTAATCATCTGCAAATTTAGTCAGCCAGAGACCATTGACATTGGCCTTGACTTCAGAGAAGTAAATGTCACAAAGGAGCAGTCCAAGGACTGATCTCTGAGGGATTTCACTTGTGAGAGGCCTCTTTTTAGAGGTGGACTCCCCACTTCTAACTTCCTGAGTCCTGTCTGTGAGCCAGTTGGCTATCCACCGGGTGACATATGAGTTTGTACCTAACCTTTCATAGGTTCATAGGTTGGTACTAGGCTATCGGCCCTAGGGCCTATACAAGCCTAGCCATAACAATTCCTTGGCTATTTCTTCCCACAATATTTACTTCCCTGGACCCCTGTCTAGCAGGGTGACTAACGTGATCCTCAGGGTAAATTTCCTTTCTCCCATCCAATCATCAAGGTTCCTTTTGAAGAGGGCCAAAGAGGCACTCTGCTTGACATGTATGGGTAGTCTATTCCAGAGGCTGGGGAGTCTCTGGGTCAGGAACCTATCCCTCCAGCATGATTTGTTTATTGTGATGACAAGGTTTAGATCCCTGGAGCATGTGGCTCTGAGGGATTGGGATTTCATTAAGTGTCGCATGTCCAACAGCTCTGGGTTTGACATGGCCTTGCATGTTAAGCAGAGATCGCCTCAGAGTAGATGATATGCGACAGAGTATAGCTGGAGTTTTTTAATGTGGTCAGCATAGGGCATCTGCTTTAGGCCTGTGATTCTTTTAGTGAGGTACTTCTGCGACCTTTCCAGTTGTTGCAGATGTCTTGAGAGGTACATATCAAATGGGGCGTTGTATTCTATAATGGGTCTAATGAGGGATGAGTACAGTGGGACAATGACCTCCTTTTTTCTGGATGAAAAGCCCTTAGTGATGAGGTGTGCCACATAGAAGTATTTCCTGACTGTTGTGGCGATGTGGTTATTGAAGGTGAGACCACTGTCCACCTGTGTCCCTAAGTCTCTTATCACACCTTCAGTGTTTAGTGCATTGCCACCTATGTGGTAATTCATGGGTACATGTTTTTTCCCAAAGGGTATAACTATACATTTCTTGGCATTGAGCTTGAGCCCATGGCTCTGGCACCAAGCATCTGTTTCTGTAAGGCCCTTTTGTAGAGTATCCACATCATTTGGGGATTCAATAATGTCTCCCAATTTGCAGTCATCTGCGAACTTTGTTAGCCAGAGTCCCTTAGTGTTGGCCTGTACTTCAGAGAAGTAGATGCCAAACAAGAGAGGTCCCAGGACTGAACCCTGAGGTTCTCCACTTGTCACTTGACTGGAGTTGGATTAGAAGTCAGCTACTTTTACAGTGTGGGTTCTGTCCGCAAGCCAACTGGCAACCCATCGAGTGATGTAGGAATTAATGCCTTGCATAGTAAGTTTATCTATGATTCCAGAGTGGGGGATAGTGTCAAAGGCCTTGGCAAGGTCCAGATAGGCTGTGTGGACTGCCTTACCCTCATCCACAGCTCTGGAGACTGATTCGAAGAAGTCAATCAGGTTCAGGAGACAAGATCGGCCCTTCACAAACCCAAACTGAGTGGGGTCCAGTGTTTTAAGGTTGCCAATGTCTTTGTTTACAAATTCCATGATAATACGTTCCATGGCCTTGCAGATCAGGCTAGTCAGATTGATGGGGGTGGTAGTTCCCAGGATCCAGGGTGGATCCCCCTTGTGGAGTGAGATAACTGTAGCTGTGTGCCACTCAGTGGGCATGAAGCTTGAGGTGAGGGTATGATTAAACATGACACTTAGGTGAGGTGCCGGTTTATTTTGTACTTCATGTAGTACACAGCCCAGGATGTCATCTGGTCCCATGAATGCTGTATTCTTAGCTTTGGAGAGTGTGTTTTTTACCTGTGTGGCCGTTATTACCGGAATTTGGCAATCTTCCAGTATTGAGATGGGCCATTTAGGGGGTGAGAGGGGGGTGAAGTTGGCACTGAGTCGATCTGCCAGGATATTGGCAATATCCTTGGGATCAGTATATTTAATGCCATTCTGTTGTAGCTCAGAGCAGATCTGAGCATTGACATTTAGATTCTTGACATAGCTATAGAATGCCTTGTGGTTGTCTTTGGAATCTTTGGCAATTTTATTTTCGTAACTAGCTTTGGAGGATTTTATGAGGCATCTCAGCTTCTTACTGAGGCTGGTAAGGGAGTTTTTTGCATCCTGGGATTTTCCTCTTTTCTTCAACAGTTTCTTCCTTTTGTTGTAAAGTTTGTTTATGACAGGGGACCACCAGATTGGCTTCCTTTTTTTGGAGGAGAGCATCTTGATTCTATTTGGGATGGCACAATTCATACATGAGTGGATATGCTCATACAGTGCCTTAGTGTAGGACTCAGCAGTCATACTTTCCATTCCCGTCTGCATGGGTGTCATGAAGTTTGTAACTTCTGACTTGAGTAGCATGAAGTTGGCTTTGCAGAAGTTTTTTATGAAGATTTCCTTACTGGGGGATGGGGGTGGGATGTGGATGTTAAGGGTGATTAGCTTATGGTCTGACCTGATCAACGAGGGGGTGACCATAGGTGTGGAGCATCGATTTCCCATGTTGGTAATGACCAGGTCTAGCCTGGTGGGACTATGGATTAGTTGATCCAGGGCATTGGAATTTATGAATTCCAAGAACCGTTGGGCAAAGGTGATGGTACACGAGTAGTTTTCCCAGTTAATGGCAGGGTAGTTGAAATCACCCAGTATTAGGGTATTTGGTTGTATCTTAATATTTTCCAGTATGATTAGAAAGGTGTAGTAAGAATCTTGGGACATGGTGGGGGATCTGTAGCAAGCTACAATTTGGATTGCAGTCTTACCTAGTGTTAGTTGCACCTGGATAATTTCAGACGCATTGTTTTGGGCAACTAACCTGGTGGTGTGAATATCCTTGGTGAATATAGACACTCCTCCACCTTTAGTGTTTCAATCCTGGTTTAGTGGCTGAAAAGTGCAGTAAGAGTTGTAGCCTGGTATTGCAGGGGTGCTCTCTGGAGCCTTGAACCAGGTCTCAGTTACTGCACAGATATCAATGTTCTTCATTTTTAGGAGTGCCTCGAGAGAGTGCATTTTGAGGTTTAGACTTCTAGCATTGAGTAGCATTACCTTCAGATTTTGCATGCTTGTACCTGTTACGGTGGTGGTTTTGTCCTTTGAACTTTGCCTAAAAAAGGCACTATAGGGGAGGCAAGAGCCTTAGCCAGTACCCTGAATCACAGGGGCGACAGGTGCAGACCATCTCTGGCAAAGCATTGTGGTCTGTCGATCATGTCATCCCAGGCAGACAGATACTGGATCCCCTTTGAATGACACCAGAAACTTAGCCAATTGTTGAAGTCAATCATTTTGTCCTTATATTGCGGTATCATTCTGGGCGAAGGCAGGATGCTACTCAGGGCTAGGGTCATACCTGCCTGGGCCACATGATCTGAGAGCTCTTCCATGTCTCTTTTCATGTAGTCCAGGGAGGTATGTCTCAAGTCATTCACTCCAACATGGACAATGACAGAATCATATTTGTACTTGTTGTGGAGTGACTTGAGTGCATGCGTTATGTGGCAGATCCTGGCACCCGACAGGCAGCTCACTGTAATTTTCTCTTTGTTCAGCCTGGTGAGTGGGACATCAGTGTGCCTGACTAAAGAGTCACCTATGACTAAAGTGTTAGGTACAGTGTCTTGCCTTAGTTGCTGGGTGGCACACTGGTGTTGTGAGCTATGTGACACTTTGGTTATGATTGGTGTTTGTTTGCATTTCAGCTTTGAAGGTCCTTGTTGCTTGGGCATCTTACAGTTAAGGGCCTCCACATATGTGGATTTAGTGTTGCTATGTGTGGGTGTTAGCGGTGTGAGTTTAGAAGGGCTATGTGTTGCTTGAAGTGTAGTGCGAGTGTTAACCATATCTTCTTGACTGTCTAGCACAATCTTTGGTGGAGAGAGCTTTGCTTCCAGTTTGGCTATATAAGTGCATCTCTCACAGGTTGTAGTGTTGGGTGGTAGGAGGAGAGGGTTGTCTGTGTACATGAGGCAATTGCTGCATTGCCCCAGTATGCTCAGATTAATCAGGTGGACAGGAGAAATCAATGGAAGCTGACCCTTGGACATACCTGGTTTGGTGCTTTTTTTGGAAAAGTACAGGAGCTGTTTTCCCTTACCTTAGCAAGGTACTTTGCAATTATAGGCTGTTTAGTGCCTATGATTAATTTCTCCTTATTAATAAGGACAGTTGAGTGCTTGTATCAGTTTAAGGCTTCCTAGTGCTTTCCAGCAGGTATTAGAACAAGTGCTAGTCACAGGTATGCTTAAAGGTACGATGAGAAAAAAAATGGTTTATCCTAAACACTGCAGTGTGCAATAGAGAATTTAGATGTGAAAGTAGGTAACTTAAGTTTTACCTGTCTAAAAAGTTAAGTTTTAGTGGAGAGTCACTATTTTTAAAACAGCAAGATAGATTGAAAGGGGGTGATCACTTTTGTATTCCAGTACTATGGAATACAATAGAATGGCCAATAAATTTAAATAGCTGAAGAGGAGTGGTTTCACAAAATGATAATTTTGTGCTTACTCACACAAGCCAGTGAAAGCAGAGAGGAAATGAGATATATGGTCAAATTAACAAAATAGACAGGCAACTAGAAAGACAGTGGTATTTAAGAACAAAACAGTGGCAGGGTGGGAAGGTAGGGAAAACTTTCTGCCTGACTCACAAGAGACAGAGCTGTGGTGTCTTTTGAAGTTTTAATATGCAGTTAAAAGCAGAACACAAGCAAAACACAAGGTAAAGAAAACAAATCACAGCACTCATAATATAAAAATGCAATAAACTGATACAAAATACAACAAATAAAAAGCAAACCAACCTTTCTTTCACAGCAAAGTGTAGCCGAGTCTGGGTGAGATTTCCAATAAAGATGAGAAATGTTTTAATTTACCCCTTAAATAGAAGGTTTAGTTCCTAGCTCCCCCCTCAGTTCACAAATGATTAATCTTAAGTGACCTCTTTTATCTTATGTACCAATCCTTAATTGATCAGTTCTAATTTCTGCCTGACTCACAAGAGACAGAGCTGTGGTATCTTTTGAAGTTTTAATATGCAGTTGAAAGCAGAATGCAAGCAAAACACAAGGTAAAGAAAACAAATCACAGCACTCAAAATATAAAAAGGCAATAAACTAATACAAAATACAATTAATAAAAAGCAAACCAACCTTTCCCTCACAGTAAAGTGTAGCAGAGTCTGGGTGATCCTTGCCAATAAAGCTCTGAAATGTTTTATTTTACCCCTTAAATAGAAGGTTTAGTTTCTAGCTCCCCCCCTCAGTTCACAAATGATTACCCTTAAGTGACCTCTTCTATCTTATGTAGGAGTCATTAATTGATCAGTTCTAATTTCTGCTTGACTCACAAGAGACAGAGCTATGGTGTCTGTTGAAGTTTTAATATGCAGTTAAAAGCAGAACACAAGCAAAACACAAGGTAAAGAAAACAAATCACAGCACTCAAAATATAAAAAGGCAATAAACTAATACAAAATACAACAAATAAAAAGCAAACCAATCTTTCCCTTACAGCAAAGTGTAGCAGAGTCTGGGTGAGCCTAAAGCTCTGAAATGTTTTATTTTACACCTTAAATAGAAGGCTTAGTTCCTAGCTCCACCCTCTGAGTTTACAAATGATTAACCTTAAGTGACCTCTTATATCATATGTATGAGTCCTTAATTGATCAGTTCTAATTTCAGCCTGACTCACAAGAGACAGAGCTGTGGTGTGTTTTGAAGTTTTAATATGCAGTTAAAAGCAGAACACAAGCAAAACACAAGGTAAAGAAAACAAATCACAGCACTCAAAATATAAAAAGGCAATAAACTAATACAAATTACAACAAATAAAAAGCAAACCAACCTTTCCCTCACAGTAAATTGCAGCAGAGTCTGGGTGAACCTAAAGCTCCAAAATGTTTTATTTTACACCTTAAATAGAAGGTTTAGGTCCTAGCTCCACCCCCTCAGTTCACAAATGATTAACCTTAAGTGACCTCTTTTATCTTATGTACGAGTCCTTAATTGATCAGTTCTAATTTCTACCTGACTCACAAGAGACAGAGCTGTGGTGTCTTTTGAAGTTTTAATATGCAGTTAAAAGCAGAACGCAAGCAAAACACAAGGTAAAGAAAACAAATCACAGTGCTCAAAATATAAAAAGGCAATAAACTAATACAAAATGCAATTAATAAAAAGCAAACCAACCTTTCCCTCACACCAAAGTATAGCAGAGTCTGGGTGAGCCTTGCCAATAAAGCTCTGAAATGTTTTATTTTACCCCTTAAATAGAAGGTTTAGTTCCTAGCTCCACCACCTCAGTTCACAAATGATTAACCTTAAGTGACCTCTTCTATCTTATGTATGAGTCCTTAATTGATGAGTTCTAATTTCTGCCTGACTCACAAGAGACAGAGCTGTGATGTCTTTTGAAGTTTTAATATGCAGTTAAAAGCAGAACACAAGCAAAACACAAGGTAAAGAAAACAAATCACAGCACTCAAAATATAAAAAGGAAATAAACTAATACAAAATACAACAAATAAAAAGAAAACCAACCTTTCCCTCACAGAAAATTGTAGCAGAGTCTGGGTGAACCTAAAGCTCCAAAATGTTTTATTTTACCCCTAAAATAGAAGGTTTAGTTCCTAGCTCCACCTCTCAGTTCACAAATGATTAACCTTAAGTAACCTCTTCTATCTTATGTATGAGTCCTTAATTGATCAGTTCTAATTTCTGCCTGACTCAAAAGAGAGAGAGCTGTGGTGTCTTTTGAAGTTTTAATATGCAGTTAAAAGCATAACACAAGCAAAACACAAGGTAAAGAAAACAAATCACAGCACTCAAAATAGAAAAAGGCAATAAACTGATACAAAATACAACAAATAAAAAGCAAGCCAAACTTTCCTTTACAGCAATGTGTAGCCGAGTCTGTGTGAGCCTTTCCAATAAAGCTCTGAAATGTTTTATTTAACCTCTTAAATAGAAGGTTTAGTTCCTAGCTCCCACCCTCAGTTCACAAATGATTAACCTTAAGTGACCTCTTTTATCTTATGTACAAATCCTTAATTGATCAGTTCTAATGTCTGCCTGACTCACAAGCGACAGAGCTGTGGTGTCTTTTGAAGTTTTAATATGCAGTTAAAAGCATAACGCAAGCAAAACACAAGGTAAAGAAAACAAATTACAGCACTCAAAATATAAAAAGGCAATAAACTAATACAAAATACAATTAATAAAAAGCAAACCAACCTTTCCCTCACAGTAAAGTGTAGCAGAGTCTGGGTGATCCTTGCCAATGAAGCTCTGAAATGTTTTATTTTACCCCTTAAATAGAAGGTTTAGTTAATAGCTCCACCCTCTCAGTTTACAAATGATTAACCTTAAATGACCTCTTATATCATATGTATGAGTCCTTAATTGATCAGTTCTAATTTCTGCCTGACTCACAAGAGACAGAGCTGTGGTGTCTCTTGAAGTTTTAATATGAAGTTTTAATATGCAGTTAAAAGCAGAACACAAGCAAAACACAAGGTAAAGAAAACAAATCACAGCACTCAAAATATAAAAAGGCAATAAACTAATACAAAATACAACAAATAAAAAGCAAACCAACCTTTCCCTCACAGCAAAGTGTAGCAGAGTATGGGTGAGCCTAAAGCTCTGAAATATTTTATTTTACCCCTTAAATAGAAGGTTTAGTTCCAAGCTCCACCCCCTCAGTTCACAAATGATAAAACTTAATTGACCTCTTCAATCTTATGTATGAGTCCTTAATTGATCAGTTCTAATTTCTGACTGACTCACAAGAGACAGAGCTGTGGTGTCTTTTGAAGTTTTATTATGCAGTTAAAAGCAGAACACAAGCAAAACACAAGGTAAGGAAAACAAATCACAGCACTCAAAATATAAAAAGGCAATAAACTAATACAAAATACAACAAATAAAAAGCAAACCAATCTTTCCCTCATAGCAAATTGTAGCAGAGTTTGGGTGAGCCTAATGCTCCGAAATGTTTTATTTTACCCCTTAAATAGAAGGTTTAGTTCCTAGCTCCACCCCCTCAGTTCACAAATGATTACCCTTAAGTGACCTCTTCTATCTTATGTATGAGTCCTTAATTGATCAGTTCTAATTTCTGCCTGACTCACAAGAGACAGAGCTGTGGTGTCTTTTGAAGTTTTAATATGCAGTTAAAAGCAGAACACAAGCAAAACACAAGGTAAAGAAAACAAATCACAGCACTCAAAATAAAAAAGGCAATAAACTAATACAAAATACAACAAATAAAAAGCAAACCAACCTTTCCCTCACAGCAAAGTGTAGCAGAGTCTGGGTGAGCCTAAAGTTCTGAAATGTTTTATTTTACCCCTTAAAATGATGGTTTAGTTCCTAGCTCCACCCCCTCAGTTTACAAATGATTAACCTTAAGTGACCTCTTCTATCTTATGTATGAGTCCTTAATTAATCAGTTCTAATTTTGGCCTGACTCACAAGAGACTGAGCTGTGGTGTCTTTTGAAGTTTCAATTTGCAGTTAAAAGCAGAACACAAGCAAAACACAAGGTAAAGAAAACAAATGACAGTACTCAAAATATTAAAAGGCAATAAATTAATACAAAATACAACAACTAAAAAGCAAACCAACCCTTCCCTCACAGCAAATTGTAGCAGAGTCTGGGTGAACCTAAACCTGTGAAATGTTTTATTTTACCCCTTGAATAGAAGGTTTAGTTCCTAGCTCTGCCCCCTCAGTTCACAAATGATTAACCTTAAGTGACCTCTTGTGTGTTATATATGAGTCCTTAATTGATCAGTTCTAATTTCTTACTGACTCACAAGAGACAGAGCTGTGGTGTCTTTTGAAGTTTTAATATGCAGTTAAAAGCAGAACACAAGCAAAACACAAGGTAAAGAAAACAAATCACAGCACTCAAAATATAAAAAGGCAATAAACTAATACAAAATACAACAAATAAAAAGCAAACCAATCTTTCCCTCATAGCAAATTGTAGCAGAGTTTGGGTGAGCCTAATGCTCCAAAATGTTTTATTTTACCCCTTAAATAGAAGGTTTAGTTCCTAGCTCCCCCCCTCAGTTCACAAATGATTACCCTTAAGTGACCTCTTCTATCTTATGTAGGAGTCATTAATTGATCAGTTCTAATTTCTTACTGACTCACAAGAGACAGAGCTGTGGTGCCTTTTGAAGTTTTAATATGCAGTTAAAAGCAGAACACAAGCAAAACACAAGGTAAAGAAAAGAAATCACAGCACTCAAAATATAAAAAGGCAATAAACTAATACAAAATACAACAAATAAAAAGCAAATCAATCTTTCCCTTACAGCAAAGTGTAGCAGAGTCTGGGTGAGCCTAAAGTTCTGAAATGTTTTATTTTACCCCTTAAATAGAAGGCTTAGTTCCTAGCTCCTCCACCCTCTCAGTTTACAAATGATTAACCTTAAGTGACCTCTTATATCATATGTATGAGTCCTTAATTGATCAGGTCTAATTTCAGCCTGACTCACAAGAGACAGAGCTGTGGTGTCTTTTGAAGTTTTAATATGCAGTTAAAAGCAGAACACAAGCAAAACACAAGGTAAAGAAAACAAATCACAGCACTCAAAATATAAAAAGGCAATAAACTAATACAAAATACAACAAATAAAAAGCAAACCAACCTTTCCCTCACAGCAAAGTGTAGCAGAGTCTGGGTGAGCCTTGTCAATAAAGCTCTGAAATGTTTTATTTTACCCCTTAAATAGAAGGTTTAGTTCCTAGCTCCAACCCCTCAGTTCACAAATGATTAACCTTAAGTGACCTCTTCAATCTTATGTATGAGTCCTTAATTGATCAGTTCTAATTTCTGACTGACTCACAAGAGACAGAGCTGTGGTGTCTTTTGAAGTTTTATTATGCAGTTAAAAGCAGAACACAAGCAAAACACAAGGTAAGGAAAACAAATCACAGCACTCAAAATATAAAAAGGCAATAAACTAATACAAAATACAACAAATACAAAGCAAACCAACCTTTCCCTCACTGCAAATTGTAGCAGAGTCTGGGTGAACCTAAAGCTGTGAAATGTTTTATTTTACCCCTTAAATAGAAGGTTTAGTTCCTACCTCTACCCCCTCAGTTCACAAATGATTACCCTTAAGTGACCTCTTCTATCTTATGTATGAGTCCTTAATTGATCAGTTCTAATTTCTGCCTGACTCAAAAGAGAGAGAGCTGTGGTGTCTTTTGAAGTTTTAATATGCAGTTAAAAGCATAACACAAGCAAAACACAAGGTAAAGAAAACAAATCACAGCACTCAAAATAGAAAAAGGCAATAAACTGATACAAAATACAACAAATAAAAAGCAAGCCAAACTTTCCCTCACAGCAAAGTGTAGCAGAGTCTGGGTGAGCCTTTCCAATAAAGCTCTGAAATGTTTTATTTTACCCCTTAAATAGAAGGTTTAGTTCCTAGCTCCACCCCTCAGTTCACAAATGATTAACCTTAAGTGACATCTTCTATCTTATGTATGAGTCCTTAATTGATCAGTTCTAATTTCTGACTGACTCACAAGAGACAGAGCTGTGGTGTCTTTTGAAGTTTTATTATGCAGTTAAAAGCAGAACACAAGCAAAACACAAGGTAAGGAAAACAAATCACAGCACTCAAAATATAAAAAGGCAATAAACTAATACAAAATACAACAAATACAAAGCAAACCAACCTTTCCCTCACTGCAAATTGTAGCAGAGTCTGGGTGAACCTAAAGCTGTGAAATGTTTTATTTTACCCCTTAAATAGAAGGTTTAGTTCCTACCTCTACCCCCTCAGTTCACAAATGATTACCCTTAAGTGACCTCTTCTATCTTATGTATGAGTCCTTAATTGATCAGTTCTAATTTCTGCCTGACTCACAAGAGACAGAGCTGTGGTGTCTTTTGAAGTTTTAATATGCAGTTAAAAGCAGAACACAAGCAAAACACAAGGTAAAGAAAACAAATCACAGCACTCAAAATATAAAAAGGCAATAAACTAATACAAAATACAACAAATAAAAAGCAAACCAACCTTTCCCTCACAGCAAAGTGTAGCAGAGTCTGGGTGAGCCTTTCCAATAAAGCTCTGAAATGTTTTATTTTACCCCTTAAATAGAAGGTTTAGTTCCTAGCTCCACCCCCTCAGTTCACAAATGATTAACCTTAAGTGACCTCTTCTATCTTATGTATGAGTCCTTAATTGATCAGTTCTAATTTCTGCCTGACTCACAAGAGACAGAGCTGTGGTGTCTTTTGAAGTTTTAATATGCAGTTAAAAGCAGAACACAAGCAAAACACAAGGTAAAGAAAACAAATCACAGCACTCAAAATATAAAAAGGCAATAAACTAATACAAAATACAACAAATAAAAAGCAAACCAACCTTTCCCTCACAGCAAAGTGTAGCAGAGTCTGGGTGAGCCTTGCCAATAAAGCTCTGAAATGTTTTATTTTACCCCTTAAATAGAAGGTTTAGTTCCTAGCTCCACCCCCTCAGTTCACAAATGATTAACCTTAAGTGACCTCTTCTATCTTATGTATGAGTCCTTAATTGATCAGTTCTAATTTCTGCCTGACTCACAAGAGACAGAGCTGTGGTGTCTTTTGAAGTTTTAATATGCAGTTAAAAGCAGAACACAAGCAAAACACAAGGTAAAGAAAACAAATCACAGCACTCAAAATATAAAAAGGCAATAAACTAATACAAAATACAACAAATAAAAAGCAAACCAACCTTTCCCTCACAGCAAAGTGTAGCAGAGTATGGGTGAGCCTAAAGCTCTGAAATATTTTATTTTACCCCTTAAATAGAAGGTTTAGTTCCAAGCTCCACCCCTCAGTTCAGAAATAATTAACCTTAAGTGACCTCTTCTATCTTATGTATGAGTCCTTAATTGATCAGTTCTAATTTCTGCCTGACTCACAAGAGACAGAGCTGTGGTGTCTTTTGAAGTTTTGATATGCAGTTAAAAGCTGAACACAAGCAAAACACAAGGTAAAGACAACAAATCACAACACTCAAAGTACAAAAAGGCAATAAACTTATAGAAAATACAACAAATGAAAAGCAAACTGACCTTTCCCTCACAGCAAAGTGTAGGAGAGTCTGGGTGAGTATTTAAACCAAAGCTTTGAAATGTTTTGTTTTACCCCTTAAATAGAAGGTTTAGTTCCGAGCTCCTTTCCCTCAGTTCACAAATGATTAACCTTAAGTGACCTCTTCTATCTTATGTATGAGTCCTTAATTAATCAGTTCTAATTTCTGCCTGACTCACAAGAGACAGAGCTGTGGTGTCTTTTGAAGTTTTAATATGCAGTTAAAAGCAGAACACAAGCAAAACACAAGGTAAAGAAAATAAACCACAGCACTCAAAATATAAAAAGGCAATAAACTAATACAAAATACAAGTAATAAAAAGCAAACCAACCTTTCCCTCACAGCAAAGTATAGCAGAGTATGGGTGAGCCTAAAGCTCTGAAATATTTTATTTTACCCCTTAAATAGAAGGTTTAGTTCCTAGCTCCACCCCTCAGTTTACAAATGATTAACCTTAAGTGACCTCTTCTATCTTATGTATGAGTCCTTAATTGATCAGTTCTAATTTCTGCCTGACTCACAAGAGACAGAGCTGTGGTGTCTTTTGAAGTTTTAATATGCAGTTAAAAGCAGAACACAAGCAAAACACAAGGTAAAGAAAACAAATCACAGCACTCAAAATATAAAAAGGCAATAAACTAATACAAAATACAACAAATAAAAAGCAAACCAACCTTTCCCTCACAGCAAAGTGTAGCAGAGTCTGGGTGAGCCTAAAGCTCTGAAATGTTTTATTTTACCCCTTAAATGGAAGGTTTAGTTCCTAGCTCCACCCCTCAGTTCACAAATGATTAACCTTAAGTGACCTCTTCTATCTTATGTATGAGTCCTTAATTGATCAGTTCTAATTTCTGCCTGACTCACAAGAGACAGAGCTGTGGTGTCTTTTGAAGTTTTAATATGCAGTTAAAAGCAGAACACAAGCAAAACACAAGGTAAAGAAAACAAATCACAGCACTCAAAATATAAAAAGGCAATAAACTAATACAAAATACAACAAATAAAAAGCAAACCAACCTTTCCCTCACAGCAAAGTGTAGCAGAGTATGGGTGAGCCTAAAGCTCTGAAATATTTTATTTTACCCCTTAAATAGAAGGTTTAGTTCCTAGCTCCACCCCTCAGTTCACAAATGATTAACCTTAAGTGACCTCTTCTATCTTATGTATGAGTCCTTAATTGATCAGTTCTAATTTCTGCCTGACTCACAAGAGACAGAGCTGTGGTGTCTTTTGAAGTTTTAATATGCAGTTAAAAGCAGAACACAAGCAAAACACAAGGTAAAGAAAACAAATCACAGCACTCAAAATATAAAAAGGCAATAAACTAATACAAAATACAACAAATAAAAAGCAAACCAACCTTTCCCTCACAGCAAATTGTAGCAGAGTCTGGGTGAGCCTTCCAATAAAGCTCTGAAATGTTTTATTTTACCCCTTAAATAGAAGGTTTAGTTCCTAGCTCCACCCCCTCAGTTCACAAATGATTAACCTTAAGTGACCTCTTCTATCTTATGTATGAGTCCTTAATTGATCAGTTCTAATTTCTGCCTGACTCACAAGAGACAGAGCTGTGGTGTCTTTTGAAGTTTTAATATGCAGTTAAAAGCAGAACACAAGCAAAACACAAGGTAAAGAAAACAAATCACAGCACTCAAAATATAAAAAGGCAATAAACTAATACAAAATACAACAAATAAAAAGCAAACCAACCTTTCCCTCACAGCAAAGTGTAGCAGAGTCTGGGTGAGCCTTCACAATAAAGCTCTGAAATGTTTTATTTTACCCCTTAAATAGAAGGTTTAGTTCCTAGCTCCACCCCCTCAGTTCACAAATGATTAACCTTAAGTGACCTCTTCTATCTTATGTATGAGTCCTTAATTGATCAGTTCTAATTTCTGCCTGACTCACAAGAGACAGAGCTGTGGTGTCTTTTGAAGTTTTAATATGCAGTTAAAAGCAGAACACAAGCAAAACACAAGGTAAAGAAAACAAATCACAGCACTCAAAATATAAAAAGGCAATAAACTAATACAAAATACAACAAATAAAAAGCAAACCAACCTTTCCCTCACAGCAAAGTGTAGCAGAGTATGGGTGAGCCTAAAGCTCTGAAATGTTTTATTTTACCCCTTAAATAGAAGGTTTAGTTCCTAGCTCCACCCCCTCAGTTCACAAATGATTAACCTTAAGTGACCTCTTCTATCTTATGTATGAGTCCTTAATTGATCAGTTCTAATTTCTGCCTGACTCACAAGAGACAGAGCTGTGGTGTCTTTTGAAGTTTTAATATGCAGTTAAAAGCAGAACACAAGCAAAACACAAGGTAAAGAAAACAAATCACAGCACTCAAAATAAAAAAGGCAATAAACTAATACAAAATAAAACAAATAAAAAGCAAACCAACCTTTCCCTCACAGCAAAGTGTAGCAGAGTCTGGGTGAGCCTAAAGCTCTGAAATGTTTTATTTTACCCCTTAAAATGAAGGTTTAGTTTCTAGCTCCACCCCCTCAGTTTACAAACGATTAACCTTAAGTGACCTCTTCTATCTTATGTATGAGTCTCTAATTAATCAGTTCTAATGTTGGCATGACTCACAAGAGACTGAGCTGTGGTGTCTTTTGAAGTTTTATTATGTAGTTAAAAGCAGAACACAAGCAAAACACAAGGTAAAGAAAACAAATCAGAGCACTAAAAATATAAAAAGGCAATAAACTAATACAAAATACAACAAATAATAAGCAAACCAACCTTTCCCTCACAGCAAAGTGTAGCAGAGTCTGGGTGAGCCTAAAGCTCTGAAATGTTTTATTTTACCCCTTAAATGGAAGGTTTAGTTCCTAGCTCCACCCCCCAGGTCACAAATGATTAACCTTAAGTGACCTCTTCTATCTTATGTATGAGTCCTTAATTGATCAGTTCTAATTTCTGCCTGACTCACAAGAGACAGAGCTGTGGTGTCTTTTGAAGTTTTAATATGCAGTTAAAAGCAGAACACAAGCAAAACACAAGGTAAAGAAAACAAATCACAGCACTCAAAATATAAAAAGGCAATAAACTAATACAAAATACAACAAATAAAAGCAAACCAACCTTTCCCTCACAGTCAAGTGTAGCAGAGTATGGGTGAGCCTAAAGCACTGAAATGTTTTATTTTACCCCTTAAATAGAAGGTTTAGTTCCTAGCTGCACCCCTCAGTTCACAAATGATTAACCTTAAGTGACCTCTTCTATCTTATGTATGAGTCCTTAATTGATCAGTTCTAATTTCTGCCTGACTCACAAGAGACAGAGCTGTGGTGTCTTTTGAAGTTTTAATATGCAGTTAAAAGCAGAACACAAGCAAAACACAAGGTAAAGAAAACAAATCACAGCACTCAAAATATAAAAAGGCAATAAACTAATACAAAATACAACAAATAAAAAGCAAACCAACCTTTCCCTCACAGCAAAGTGTAGCAGAGTCTGGGTGAGCCTAAAGCTCTGAAATGTTTTATTTTACCCTTAAATAGAAGGTTTAGTTCCTAGCTCCACCCCCTCAGTTCACAAATGATTAACCTTAAGTGACCTCTTCTATCTTATGTATGAGTCCTTAATTGATCAGTTCTAATTTCTGCCTGACTCACAAGAGACAGAGCTGTGGTGTCTTTTGAAGTTTTAATATGCAGTTAAAAGCAGAACACAAGCAAAACACAAGGTAAAGAAAACAAATCACAGCACTCAAAATATAAAAAGGCAATAAACTAATACAAAATACAACAAATAAAAAGCAAACCAACCTTTCCCTCACAGCAAAGTGTAGCAGAGTATGGGTGAGCCTAAAGCTCTGAAATATTTTATTTTACCCCTTAAATAGAAGGTTTAGTTCCTAGCTCCACCCCATCAGTTCACAAATGATTAACCTTAAGTGACCTCTTCTATCTTATGTATGAGTCCTTAATTGATCAGTTCTAATTTCTGCCTGACTCACAAGAGACAGAGCTGTGGTGTCTTTTGAAGTTTTAATATGCAGTTAAAAGCAGAACACAAGCAAAACACAAGGTAAAGAAAACAAATCACAGCACTCAAAATATAAAAGCAATAAACTAATACAAAATACAACAAGTAAAAAGCAAACCAACCTTTCCCTCACAGCAAAGTGTAGCAGAGTCTGGGTGAGCCTAAAACTCTGAAATGTTTTATTTTACCCCTTAAACAGAAGGTTAAGTTCCTAGCTCTACCCCTCAGTTTACAAATGATTAACCTTAAGTGACCTCTTCTATCTTATGTATGAGTCCTTAATTGATCAGTTCTAATTTCTGCCTGACTCACAAGAGACAGAGCTGTGGTGTCTTTTGAAGTTTTAATATGCAGTTAAAAGCAGAACACAAGCAAAACACAAGGTAAAGAAAACAAATCACAGCACTCAAAATATAAAAAGGCAATAAACTAATACAAAATACAACAAATAAAAAGCAAACCAACCTTTCTCTCACAGCAAAGTGTAGCAGAGTCTGGGTGAACCTAAAACTCTGAAATGTTTTATTTTACCCCTTAAATAGAAGGTTTAGTTCCTAGCTCCACCCCTCAGTTTACAAATGATTAACCTTAAGTGACCTCTTCTATCTTATGTATGAGTCCTTAATTGATCAGTTCTAATTTCAGCCTGACTCACAAGAGACAGAGCTGTGGTGTCTTTTGAAGTTTTAATATGCAGTTAAAAGCAGAACACAAGCAAAACACAAGGTAAAGAAAACAAATCACAGCACTCAAAATATAAAAAGGCAATAAACTAATACAAAATACAACAAATAAAAAGCAAACCAACCTTTCCCTCACAGCAAAGTGTAGCAGAGTATGGGTGAGCCTAAAGCTCTGAAATGTTTTATTTTACCCCTTAAATAGAAGGTTTAGTTCCTAGCTCCACCCCCTCAGTTCACAAATGATTAACCTTAAGTGACCTCTTCTATCTTATGTATGAGTCCTTAATTGATCAGTTCTAATTTCTGCCTGACTCACAAGAGACAGAGCTGTGGTGTCTTTTGAAGTTTTAATATGCAGTTAAAAGCAGAACACAAGCAAAACACAAGGTAAAGAAAACAAATCACAGCACTCAAAATATAAAAAGGCAATAAACTAATACAAAATACAACAAATAAAAAGCAAACCAACCTTTCCCTCACAGCAAAGTGTAGCAGAGTCTGGGTGAGCCTAAAGCTCTGAAATGTTTTATTTTACCCCTTAAATAGAAGGTTTAGTTCCTAGCTCCACCCCCTCAGTTTACAAATGATTAACCTTAAGTGACCTCTTCTATCTTATGTATGAGTCCTTAATTGATCAGTTCTAATTTCTGCCTGACTCACAAGAGACAGAGCTGTGGTGTCTTTTGAAGTTTTAATATGCAGTTAAAAGCAGAACACAAGCAAAACACAAGGTAAAGAAAACAAATCACAGCACTCAAAATATAAAAGGCAATAAACTAATACAAAATACAACAAATAAAAAGCAAACCAACCTTTCCCTCACAGCAAAGTGTAGCAGAGTCTGGGTGAGCCTTTCCAATAAAGCTCTGAAATGTTTTATTTTACCCCTTAAATAGAAGGTTTAGTTCCTAGCTCTACCCCTCAGTTCACAAATGATTAACCTTAAGTGACCTCTTCTATCTTATGTATGAGTCCTTAATTGATCAGTTCTAATTTCTGCCTGACTCACAAGAGACAGAGCTGTGGTGTCTTTTGAAGTTTTAATATGCAGTTAAAAGCAGAACACAAGCAAAACACAAGGTAAAGAAAACAAATCACAGCACTCAAAATATAAAAGGCAATAAACTAATACAAAATACAACAAATAAAAAGCAAACCAACCTTTCCCTCACAGCAAAGTGTAGCAGAGTCTGGGTGAGCCTAAAGCTCTGAAATGTTTTATTTTACCCCTTAAATAGAAGGTTTAGTTCCTAGCTCCACCCCCCAGGTCACAAATGATTAACCTTAAGTGACCTCTTCTATCTTATGTATGAGTCCTTAATTGATCAGTTCTAATTTCTGCCTGACTCACAAGAGACAGAGCTGTGGTGTCTTTTGAAGTTTTAATATGCAGTTAAAAGCAGAACACAACCAAAACACAAGGTAAAGAAAACAAATCACAGCACTCAAAATATAAAATGGCAAACAATATAACATACAACAAATTAAAAGCAAACCAACCTTTCCCTCACAGCAAAGTGTAATAGAGTCTGGGTGAGCCTAAAGCTCTGAAATGTTTTATTTTACCCCTTAAATAGAAGGTTTAGTTCCTAGCTCCACCCCCTCAGTTCACAAATGATTAACCTTAAGTGACCTCTTCTATCTTATGTATGAGTCCTTAATTGATCAGTTCTAATTTCTGCCTGACTCACAAGAGACAGAGCTGTGGTGTCTTTTGAAGTTTTAATATGCAGTTAAAAGCAGAACACAAGCAAAACACAAGGTAAAGAAAACAAATCACAGCACTCAAAATATAAAAAGGCAATAAACTAATACAAAATACAACAAATAAAAAGCAAACCAACCTTTCCCTCACAGCAAAGTGTAGCAGAGTCTGGGTGAGCCTTTTCAATAAAGCTCTGAAATGTTTTATTTTACCCCTTAAATAGAAGGTTTAGTTCCTAGCTCCACCCCTCAGTTCACAAATGATTAACCTTAAGTGACCTCTTCTATCTTATGTATGAGTCCTTAATTGATCAGTTCTAATTTCTGCCTGACTCACAAGAGACAGAGCTGTGGTGTCTTTTGAAGTTTTAATATGCAGTTAAAAGCAGAACACAAGCAAAACACAAGGTAAAGAAAACAAATCACAGCACTCAAAATATAAAAAGGCAATAAACTAATACAAAATACAACAAATAAAAAGCAAACCAACCTTTCCCTCACAGCAAAGTGTAGCAGAGTATGGGTGAGCCTAAAGCTCTGAAATATTTTATTTTACCCCTTAAATAGAAGGTTTAGTTCCTAGCTCCACCCCTCAGTTCACAAATGATTAACCTTAAGTGACCTCTTCTATCTTATGTATGAGTCCTTAATTGATCAGTTCTAATTTCTGCCTGACTCACAAGAGACAGAGCTGTGGTGTCTTTTGAAGTTTTAATATGCAGTTAAAAGCAGAACACAAGCAAAACACAAGGTAAAGAAAACAAATCACAGCACTCAAAATATAAAAAGGCAATAAACTAATACAAAATACAACAAATAAAAAGCAAACCAAATTTCCCTCACAGCAAATTGTAGCAGAGTCTGGGTGAACCTAAAGCTCTGAATTGTTTTATTTTACCCTTAAGTAGAAGGGTTAGTTCCTAGCTCCACCCCCCAGGTCACAAACGATTAACCTTAAGTGACCTCTTCTATCTTATGTATGAGTCCTTAATTGATCAGTTCTAATTTCTGCCTGACTCACAAGAGACAGAGCTGTGGTGTCTTTTGAAGTTTTAATATGCAGTTAAAAGCAGAACACAAGCAAAACACAAGGTAAAGAAAACAAATCACAGCACTCAAAATATAAAAAGGCAATAAACTAATACAAAATACAACAAATAAAAAGCAAACCAACCTTTCCCTCACAGCAAAATGTAGCAGAGTCTGGGTGAGCCTTTCCAATAAAGCTCCGAAATGTTTTATTTTACCCCTTAAATAGAAGGTTTAGTTCCTAGCTCTACCCCCTCAGTTCACAAATGATTAACCTTAAGTGACCTCTTCTATCTTATGTATGAGTCCTTAATTGATCAGTTCTAATTTCTGCCTGACTCACAAGAGACAGAGCTGTGGTGTCTTTTGAAGTTTTAATATGCAGTTAAAAGCAGAACACAATCAAAACACAAGGTAAAGAAAACAAATCACAGCACTCAAAATATAAAAAGGCAATAAACTAATACAAAATACAACAAATAAAAAGAAAACCAACCTTTCCCTCACAGCAAGTTGTAGCAGAGTCTGGGTGAACCTAAAGCTCTGAAATGTTGTATTTTACCCCTTAAATATAAGGTTTAGTTCCTAGCTCTACCCCCTCAGTTCACAAATGATTAACCTTAAGTGACCTATTCTATCTTATGTATGAATCCTTAATTGATCAGATCTAATGTCTGCCGGACTCACAAGAGACAGAGCTGTGGTGTCTTTTGAAGTTTTAATATGCAGTTAAAAGCAGAACACAAGCAAAACACAAAGTAAAGGAAACAAATCACAGCACTCAAAATATAAAATGGCAATAAACTAATACAAAAAAAAACAAATCAAAAGCAAACCAACCTTTCCCTCACAGCAATGTGTAGCAGAGTCTGGGTGAGCTTAAAGCTCTGAAATGTTTTATTTTACCCCTTAAATAGAAGGTTTAGTTCCTAGCTCCACCTCCTCAGTTCACAAATGATTAATCTTAAGTGACATCTTCTATCTTGTGTATGAGTCCTTAATTGATCAGTTCTAATTTCAGGCTGACTCACAAGAGACAGAGCTGTGGTGTCTTTTGAAGTTTTAATATGCAGTTAAAAGCAGAACACAAGCAAAACACAAGGTAAAGAAAACAAATCAGAGCACTAAAAATATAAAAAGGCAATAAACTAATACAAAATACAACAAATAATAAGCAAACCGTTTCCCTCACAGCAAAGTGTAGCAGAGTCTGGGTGAGCCTTTTCAATAAAGCTCTCAAATGTTTTATTTTTCCCCTTAAATAGAAGGTTTAGTTCCTAGCTCTACCCCCTCAGTTCACAAATGATTAACCTTAAGTGAAGTCTTCTATCTTATGTATGAGTCCTTAAATGATCAGTTCTAATTTCTGCCTGACTCACAATAGACAGAGCTGTGGTGTCTTTTGAAGTTTTAATATAATGTTTAAAGCAGAACACAAGCAAAACACAAGGTAAAGAAAACAAATCACAGCACTCAAAATATAAAAAGGCAATAAACTAATACAAAATACAAACAAATAAAAAGCAAACCAACCTTTCCCTCACAGCAAAGTGTAGCAGAGTATGGGTGAGCCTAAAGCTCTGAAATATTTTATTTTACCCCTTAAATAGAAGGTTTAGTTCCTAGCTCCACCCCCTCAGTTCACAAATGATTAAACTTAAGTGACCTCTTCTATCTTATGTATGAGTCCTTAATTGATCAGTTCTAATTTCTGCCTGACTCACAAGAGACAGAGCTGTGGTGTCTTTTGAAGTTTTAATATGCAATTAAAAGCAGAACACAAGCAAAACACAAGGTAAAGAAAACAAATCACAGCACTCAAAATATAAAAAGACAATAAACTAATACAAAATACAACAAATAAAAAGCAAACCAACCTTTCCCTCACAGCAAAGTGTAGCAGAGTCTGGGTGAGCCTAAAGCTCTGAAATGTTTTATTTTACCCCTTAAATAGAAGGTTTAGTTCCTAGCTCCACCTCCTCAGTTCACAAATGATTAATCTTAAGTGACATCTTCTATCTTGTGTATGAGTCCTTAATTGATCAGTTCTAATTTCAGGCTGACTCACAAGAGACAGAGCTGTGGTGTCTTTTGAAGTTTTAATATGCAGTTAAAAGCAGAACACAAGCAAAACACAAGGTAAAGAAAACAAATCAGAGCACTAAAAATATAAAAAGGCAATAAACTAATACAAAATACAACAAATAAAAAGCAAACCAACCTTTCCCTCACAGCAAAGTGTAGCAGAGTCTGGGTGAGCCTTTTCAATAAAGCTCTCAAATGTTTTATTTTTCCCCTTAAATAGAAGGTTTAGTTCCTAGCTCCACCCCCTCAGTTCACAAATGATTAACCTTAAGTGAAATCTTCTATCTTATGTATGAGTCCTTAAATGATCAGTTCTAATTTCTGCCTGACTCACAATAGACAGAGCTGTGGTGTCTTTTGAAGTTTTAATATAATGTTTAAAGCAGAACACAAGCAAAACACAAGGTAAAGAAAACAAATCACAGCACTCAAAATATAAAAAGGCAATAAACTAATACAAAATATAACAAATAAAAAGCAAACCAACCTTTCCCTCACAGCAAAGTGTAGCAGAGTCTGGGTGAGCCTAAAACTCTGAAATGTTTTATTTTACCTTTAAATATAAGGTTTAGTTCCTAGCTCCACCCCTTCAGTTTACAAATGATTAAACTTAAGTGACCTCTTCTATCTTATGTATAAGTCCTTAATTGATCAGTTCTAATTTCTGCCTGACTCACAAGAGACAGAGCTGTGGTGTCTTTTGAAGTTTTAATATGCAATTAAAAGCAGAATACAAGCAAAACACAAGGTAAAGAAAACAAATCACAGCACTCAAAATATAAAAAGACAATAAACTAATAAAAAATACAACAAATAAAAAGCAAACCAACCTTTCCCTCACAGCAAAGTGTAGCATAGTCTGGGTGAGCCTAAAGCTGTGAAATGTTTTATTTTACCCCTTAATTAGAAGGTTTAGTTCCTAGCTCCACCCCCTCAGTTTACAAATGATTAACCTTAAGTGACCTCTTCTATCTTATGTATGAGTCCTTAATTGATCAGTTCTAATTTCGGCCTGAGTCACAAGCGACAGAGCTGTGGTGTCTGTTGAAGTTTTAATATGCAGTTAAAAGCATAACATAAGCAAAACACAAAGTAAAGGAAACAAATCACAGCAGTCAAAATATAAAAAGGCAATAAACTAATACAAAATACAACAAATAAAAAGCAAACCAACCTTTCTCTCACAGCAAAGGGTAGCAGAGTCTGGATGAGCCTAAAGCTATGAAATGTTTTATTTTACCCCTTACATAGAAGGTTTAGTTCCTAGCTCCACACCCTCATTTCACAAATGATTAACCTTAAGTGACCTCTTCTATCTTATGTATGAGTCCTTAATTGATCAGTTTTAATTTCTGCCTGACTGACAAGAGACAGAGCTCTGATGTCTTTTGAAGTTTTAATATGCAGTTAAAAGCAGAACACAAGCAAAACACAAGGTAAAGAAAACAAATCACAGCACTCAAAATAAAAAAGGCAATAAACTAATACAAAATACAACAAATAAAAAGCAAACCAACCTTTCCCTCACAGCAAAGTGTAGCAGAGGCAGGGTGAGCCTTTGCAATAAAGCTCTCAAATGTTTTATTTTACCCCTTAAATAGAAGGTTTAGTTCCTAGCTCCACCCCCTCAGTTTACAAATGATTAATCTTAAGTGAAGTCTTCTATCTTATGTATGAGTCCTTAACTGATCAGTTCTAATTTCTGCCTGACTCACAAGAGACAGAGCTGTGGTGTCTTTTGAAGTTTTAATATAATGTTTAAAGCAGAACACAAGCAAAACACAAGGTAAAGAAAACAAATCACTGCACTGAAAATATAAAAAGGCAATAAACTAATACAAAATAGAACAAATAAAAAGCAAACCAACCTTTCCCTCACAGCAAAGTGTAGCAGAGTCTGGGTGAGCCTAAAGGTCTGAAATGTTTTATTTTACCCCTTAAATAGAAGGTTTAGTTCCTACTTCCACCCGCTCAGTTCGCAAATGATTAACCTTAAGTGGCCTCTTCTATCTTATGTATGAGTCCTTAATTGATCAGTTCTAATTTCTGCCTGACTCACAAGAGACAGAGCTGTGGTGTCTTTTGAAGTTTTAATATGCAATTAAAAGCAGTATACAAGCAAAACACAAAGTAAAGAAAACAAATCACAGCAGTCAAAATATAAAAAGGCAATAAACTAATACAAAATACAACAAATAAAAAGCAAACCAACCTTTCCCTCACAGCAAAGTGTAGCAGAGTCTGGGTGAGCCCAAAGCTCTGAAATGTTTTATTTTACCCCTGAAATAGAAGGTTAAGTTCCTAGCTCCACCCCCTCAGTTTACAAATGATTAACCTTAAGTGACCTCTTTTATCGTATGTATATGTCCTTAATTGATCAAGTCTAATTTCAGCCTGACTCACAAGAGACAGAGCTGTGATGTCTCTTGAAGTTTTAATATGAAGTTTTAATATGCAGTTAAAAGCAGAACACAAGCAAAACACAAGGTAAAGAAAACAAATCACAGCACTCAAAATATAAAAATGCAATAAACTAATACAAAATACAACAAATAAAAAGCAAACCAACCTTTCCCTCACAGCAAAGTGTAGCAAAGTCTGGGTGAGCCTAAAGCTCTGGAATGTTTTATTTTACCCCTTAAATAGAAGGTTTAGTTCCTAGCTCCACCCCCTCAGTTTACACATGATTAACCTTAAGTGACCTCTTCTGTCTTATGTATGAGTCCTTAATTGATCAGTTCTAATTTTGGCCTGAGTCACAAGAGACAGAGCTGTGGTGTCTGTTGAAGTTTTAATATGCAGGTAAAAGCAGAACACAAGCAAAACACAAAGTAAAGGAAACAAATCACAGCAGTCAAAATATAAAAAGGGAATAAACTAATACAAAATACAACAAATAAAAAGCAAACCTACCTTTCCCTCACAGCAAAGTGTAGCAGAGTCTGGGTGAACCTAAAGCTATGAAATGTTTTATTTTACCCCTTACATAGAAGGTTTAGTTCCTAGCTGCACCCCCTTATTTCACAAATGATTAACCTTAAGTGACCTCTTCCATCTTATGTATGAGTCCTTAATTGATCAGTTTTACTTTCTGCCTGACTGACAAGAGACAGAGCTCTGGTGTCTTTTGAAGTTTTAATATGCAGTTAAAAGCAGAACACAAGCAAAACACAAGGTAAAGAAAACAAATCACAGCACTCAAAATAAAAAAAGGCAATAAACTAATACAAAATACAACAAATAAAAAGCAAACTAACCTTTCCCTCACAGCAAAGTGTAGCACAGTCTGGGTGATCCTTTCCAATAAAGCTCTAAAATGTTTTATTTTACCCCTTAAATAGAAGGTTTAGTTCCTAGCTCTACCCCCTCAGTTCACAAATGATTAACCTTAAGTGCACTCTTCTATCTTATGTATGAGTCCTTAATTGATCAGTTCTAATTTCTGCCTGAGTCACAAGAGACAGAGCTGTGGTGTCTTTTGAACTTTTAATATGCAGGTAAAAGCAGAACACAAGCAAAACACAAGGTAAAGAAAACAAATCATTGCACTGAAAATATAAAAGACAATAAACTAATACAAAATACAACAAATAAAAAGCAAACCAACCTTTCCCTCACAGCAAAGTGTAGCAGAGTCTGGGTGATCCTTTCCAATAAAGCTCTCAAATGTTTTATTTTACCCCTTAAATAGAAGGTTTAGTTTCTAGCTCCACCCCCTCAGTTCCCAAATGAGTAACCTTAAGTGATCTCTTCTAGCTTATGTATGAGTCCTTAATTGATCAGTTCTAATTTCTGCTTGACTCACAAGAGACAGAGCTGTGGTGTCTTTTGAAGTTTTAATATGAAGTTTTAATATGCATTTACAAGCAGAACACAAGCAAAACACAAGGTAAAGAAAACAAATCACAGCACTCAAAATATAGAAAGGCAATAAACTAATACAAAATACAATAAATAAAAAGCAAACCAACCTTTCCCTCACAGCAATGTGTAGCAGAGTCTGGGTGAGCCTAAAGCTCTGAAATGTTTTATTTTACCTCTTAAATAGAAGGTTTAGATCCTAGCTCAACCCCCTCAGTTCACAAATGATTAACCTTAAGTGAACTCTTCTATCTTATGTATGAGTCCTTAATTGATCCATTCTAATTTTTGCCTGACTCACAAGAGACAGAGCTGTGGTGTCTTTTGAAGTTTTATTTTGCTGTTAAAAGCAGAACACAAGCAAAACAGAAGGTAAAGAAAACAAATCACAGCACTCACAATATAAAAAGACAATAAACTAATACAAAATACAACAAATAAAAAGCAAACCAACCTTTCCCTCACAGCAAAGTGTAGCAGATTCTGGGTGAGCCTTTCCAATAAAGCTCTCAAAGGTTTTATTTTACCCCTTAAATAGAAGGTTTAGTTCCTAGCTCCACCCCCTCCGTTCACAAATGATTAACCTTAAGTGACCTGTTCTATCTTATGTATGAGTCCTTAATTGATCATTTCTAATTTCTGCCTGACTCGCAAGAGACAGAGCTGTGGTGTCTTTTGAAGTTTTAATATGCAGTTAAAAGCAGAACATAAGCAAAACACAAGGTAAGGAAAACAAATTACAGCACTCAAAATATAGAAAGGCAATAAACTAATGCAAAATACAACAAATAAAAAACAAACCAACCTTTACCTCACAGCATAGTGTAGCAGAGTCTGAGTTTTGAGTTTGTCAACACTGCCTGAGTCAGGTATTGTGTCAAATTCCTTGGCCAGGTCAAGGTAGGTAGTGTGAACTGTTTTGCCCTCATCCATTGCTTTAGTTAGCTTCTCAAATAAGTCTATCAGGTTGAGTAGGCATGATCTGCCCTTGATGAAACAAAATTGGGTTGGGTCCAGTGTCTGGAGGTTTACTATATCTCTATTGATCATTTCCATGTTAATTCTTTCCATGGCTTTGCATATAAGAGTAGTAAGACGTATGGGTCTGTAGTTTCCAGGGTCTGTAGATAGCCCTCATTTGTGCAGAGGGATGACTGTTGCTGTTCTTCATTCATGAGGCATGAAGCCTGTTTGGAAGCTACAGTTAAATAATAATTCCAGAGGCCCTGATAGATCATATTTCATGCTATTTAGAAGGCATCCTGGGATATTGTCTGGGCCCATTGATGCAGTGTTATTGGTGTTAGATAGAGCAGTAAGGACCTGTTCGCTGTTGATAGTAGGGGGAGTTATATTTTATGGTATTTCCTGAGGGAAGGTTGAGGGGAGAGAGGGATAAAGTTGGAGCTGAATGTATCAGCCAGGAGGCTTGTTATATCTTCTAGCTCATTATAGGTGGCTTCATTTACAGTGAGCTCTGCACACAATTGTGTATTACCTTTAATGCTTCAGACATAGCTAAAGAATGCTTTGTAGTTGTCCTTGGTCTGGGAGGCCAAACTTACCCAAATTTGGCTTTGGTACACTTCATTTGTCCTCTGAGTTGTTTGTTTAGTTTGATGAGAGTACTTTTATCCTGCTGGGTGCTGCACCTCTTAATTTTTGTCATGATGTTCTTCCTTCAGTTCTACAGTCTATTGATTTTGTGATTTCACCAGGGTGGCTTGTTTTTTGTGTTATTTCCGTTCTTCATCCTGGTAGGTACAGCTGTCTCTATGCAGCTGTTAACATGCTTGTACAGGGTTTCTGTGAACAGTTCTGCATAGGCAACAGTGTTCTCAGGGTTTATGGGGGCCTGAAATATTGCCAGGTTATCACTTAATAGCATGAGGTTAGCCTTAGACTAGTTCCTGAATATTCCAGGTTTAGTGGGGGGGGGGGGGTCCAGATTTCAATTTTACTTCAAAGAAGACCATTTTGTGGTCTGACCTTACCAGGGAAGATATTCCAGTAGGGGGTGTGCAGCACTCTCCCATATTAGTGAGGGCTAGATCCAGTATGGTTGTACCTCAGGTTGGTGTATTGACTACATGGTCCAGGGAGTTTGTGTTTGCAAAATTCAGGAATGTCTTTGCATGCACTTTTGGAGTCATATAGGATTCTCAGTTAATAGTGGGGTAATTAAAGCCACCCATGAATATGGTATTGGGTTGGATGGTTAGTGTTTCTAATAAGTTTAAATACATGGTATGGGTTTCCTGAGTCGTAGTGGGGGCCTATAGCTTGCAAGGAAGTGGTATTGGATTTTGCCTATGTTGATTTGAACATGGAGCAGCTCAAGTGCATTGTCCTGTTTGACCAGCCTTGAAGTATATTAATTTTTCATGTAAATAGAGACACCTCCACCTTTAGTCCCTGCCTGTGAAGTAGCTGGTCTAAATGTGTGCAAGGCATTATAACCTTGCACTGTTGGTGTGCACTCCATGGCTTTAAACCATGTCTCAGTGACCGCACAGATGTCAGCATTCTCTAGGGTGAAAAGAGATTCTAGGGAGTGGAGTTTTTTGTTTAGACTCCTAGTACTGAGCAGTATTACCTTTAGATTTTCTTGGTTTTTATTTGCTATGTCAGAAGAACTTTCAGTTTGGCATTGCCAGGCCACACTTGATCACGGTATTCATGAATTAACATGTTATGATATGATAGTACTTCTGGACTGATATCTGCCTTGAAGACATCCTGAAATAGAGTTTGCCTGATTAAAAATAATATAGACTACTTGTCATTACAGAATGACCTGCAAAATAGGTAATGTTATGTAGAACAGGATATAGAGAGTGCCATGCAACCACTAAATAAAATTCTTTCATCCAAGGTTGTATGTTGCTATTATGCCTTTTCATCCTAGGCTTACCCACAGGAAGTTTATATTCATTTAATCAAGTACCACATTACAATCAGCTCCAATTAACATTATGACATATTGTCCTCCAAGTATAATTAGATTAGAGTAAAATGAATTAAAGGAGTACTGTCTTTGGTATTAACTTCATAGAAGTTATCTACAATAAACAGGACCCTGAGAAGAATTTATCTTAACTGCTGTTCATCTACCACTGTTATCCATAATGGTTTTAGGCCTTGCCCATGCAAGTGACTTCTTAGCTCAAATGATTGTACCTCTGAAATATTCAGTACTAAGTGAAGTGACATATGGCTCTTCCAACCAACAAGTTTCTTTTTAATAATTATACATTTAACTTAACTTCTTGAAGGTGTGCAACCTGTATTTTAAGGTACTTCATTTTCCTTAAGAGACAAACTACCAGTTTTAATGCCCTTCCCTTCAAGGAGAGAATCTTAGAACATCTAGAAAAACTTATAACTATCATATATGGGTTAATCTACAGAATTTGTTGAAAAGAGATTGACAATAATATCATATAAATCAAATTTCAACCTCTCTATGTGTTATATATATGGAATAATCAAATACTAGGCAACTTAATGATATTCAATGGATATCTTTCTATATAGTTTTAGTAATTTTACTTTATTTGTTAAACATTGTTATGTGAATGCTTATGTGAACACTTTTTGAATTGTAAATATCCTTATGTTAAAAGAACATGTAATTGTTTATATTTACTTATTTAAAATCAATAAAAATTGTTTTTAAAAAAAAGGAGAGAATCTTAATAGGCTGTGCAGATTTCACACTGTAAGCTGCCTACATTACAACCATTTAACCTGACAATAATAGCGATGAAACACAACATTGGAAACTGGCTCATAGTGAAGATAATCACTGTGGAGTAGGAAATAATTAAACTGCTAAATGTAAGGCCATATTGGCCAAAGTATACTAAAAAAATAGTTGTGAGATTTGCTGAATCAGTTCAATAACTAACTATTTTGAAATAACTGACAATATAAAGATAATTTGGATTTATGGAGATACTGGTAATACTAAACCTGAAAAACAACTTTGATATAAATAACGTGCCCAGCTAAGTAGTGCATGTGCAAGCTTCTTTTAAATGACCATGTAATGTTGCTTGTGCCCATTAATGCAAACTGAAGGGAGAGAGGGTCCTTGAAGCAAGTAATTAAAGGCCCATAGCCATTAAATCCTAAAAATTGAAAGTCAAGGGTGATTTATCAGCAGCAGTAACATGTAATGAACCATAAGTCCTATGAGGTGAATGGATTTGCACAAATGCATCACATTTAGCAGTGATCAAACATAACGAAAATTCAAAAATGCCCCCATGAATTGTATCAACAGTCATGTGGCTTAATCAGAGAAAGCATTCAGGTTAACAAAGTTATGCTGACCCTAACACTTTAATCCTCCCCAGAGGGCAAAATGAAGTCTCATAGCCCATTAAAAATCAATAGACTCTCTCTAAACAATTTCCAGTCAACCCCATCAGCAAAACTGACTAACAATCAATGGAAAAGCAAGCACAATAACCAGAAACAAGTAGTAAAAAGATGTGTCCTTATGCAAAACAACGGGCATAAAGAAACTTCCATTTTCCCCAAATAACAATAGAGTATTCTATTTAACTAGCATAACTGATTTGAATAGCGTAGTCAATAGAAATCATTGCACAGATCCCAAACTTTCCCTGGAAAAATCAGAGTTTTCATCCACTATTTGGGAGAGTGCCATCAAGAAGGTGGATTTCCAATCCTTGCTGTGGCCAAGTCATGGAACAGAGTTGCTCAATCTTGCTCCTGTTTGAGGAGGTAAAGTTCCCTAAGGGTAGGGGCAGTACCTACAAAGTCCAGTTGGGTCTTCTTTCTCCTCTTCTGACAGGCAAGCCAACTATAGAAATTTATTTTGTAGTTCCATTGTAAAGTTAAGTTGATGTGGGGTGGGAAAGGTTTACTGTAATCCCACTTTTCTTATTACCTGCAGCACTTATAGAGTATTTGTTTATTTATTTATTGGGATTTGTTTACGGGGAAAGTCCAGTTGTATAACAAATGCACATTTTCAGTAGAAGCCCAGGGAAAAATGCACCAGAGTGTTAAATAAGCAAGCAATAATGTCCAACAGGGTGTGTGTTAATGTGTAATTAATGCCCACCCAGGGGTGTTGTGAGGTACCACACCACAGGCGAAGGGCATCTACATCCCTGAAAGGGCATTAATTACACATTAACACACATCCTGGAGGGAATTATTGTGCTTAAAGAATGGGATCTTTGTAAAACTGTTGTGCTTTATGTACTTATTTATATTTTTTATTACTATTTTTTTTTTTTATATATTTTGGATATAAAATAGTTTGCCGCCTAATGTTTCAAAGTTGCTGTAGCATATGTAAATGGTGTTACAGGAAGCATTTTACATCCAAAATATTTCCTTTTTAAAAATATCTTCATATTTGCTTTATTTTTCTTCGCTTACCACTAAAATGGTTTCTTGCCAGTCATTCGGTATTGAAGTCGCTAAATAATGACATACATTTGACTTTCAGACTTTATTTCCTTCAGAAAATTCATGTTAACACAAATCTTGTTATTTAAATTACTTTTATTTTTTTAAGTATAACATTTAAAATCTGTTCCTATTTTAGAGCCTTTGTTCCCCTTTAATCTAGGCTTTATCCACATTTCTTGAGCCTAAAGGTCGAGAGGTATGCAAACCTCTTATCTGTTGCTAACTTCTTATCTGCTGCTGCCAATGATTCATGGCGCTCACTGTCTCTCCCTCTGTCACACAGACACTGCCCCCCCCAGACACACACACACACACACACACACACACACACACACACACACACACACACACACACACACACACACACATACCTCTACTTCAGAAAATGCATGCTAAAACAAGTCCTATTATTTTACACTTTATTCAGTTAACTTATCTAAGGTGAAAGGTATGTAAACTGACATTGTTTTACTGTATTAACCCCCTGGATGTGTGCAGTAGCAAGGCCCGCCCACCACCCAGGACCAGATGACGTGTATGATAATCTACGAATACTCATGTTGATGTTTCTTTCATCCTTATGAATATGCAGCTGGCATTCTGAGCATGCGGTATACAGATCTTGCAAATGTGCTATATCAAGAAATAAAAGTTGTTTGGATTATATAGTCTTCTCATTGTAGTATAACTTGTGTAGAAGGATCTGTAAACTGCATGAACAGTAAAACATTAACATATAAAGTTGCACATTTTAAATATTTTGTGAACATTCTAGTTGTAGTTATTTCCTTTTGGCTTGCAACAACCAGTGAAAAGCAATGACAACAGAAAAGTAAGTGAATTCAATGGAGCAGTACACTAGACAGCTAAGTATGCCCAACCAAGGTACGACTCGAGCTTGGCCCTAAAGTCATGATGTCTACTTGACAATTCCCAAGTACGTTTGCAAACAACATTCTGGTTAAAGCATACTGTTGTTAGATGTTTGAACCCTTAGCTCTCATGGAAACAAAACACAATGTATCGCACACGTTCAACCTAAACCAGAAATTCTTTTCCCCAGATAGCCACAAGGCAAATGCTACTTTATATGTTTTAATATTTCTTTATAAAGAGGGCATTTTTGAAAGAGTTGAAATGACTTAAACCTCTTGACTGCTGCTGCTGCCAGTGATGGATTGCTCTGACTCTTCTCTCTCTCTCTCTCTCTTTCTCACTCACACACACTTCGCTTTCATGCATGCATTAACACACACACAGACAGATACACACACACACACACACACACACACACACACACACACACACACACACACACACACACACACACACACACACACACACACACACACTCACACTTTTTTCTGCTATATTTAGACTTTACACTCTCTAAACAGCAAAAGCTCCCTTAGCGGGTGTAAAATAATGGCTCGATCATTCTCGCTTTCACTCCCATGCACACATACACTCACACACGCAGACATAAACATACACACACTTTTCTTTTAATCTATTTTATAATCACTAAACAGCTTAAGCACTGCTTAGCAAGTGTAAAATAATGGCAACCATTCTTGTTTTTCAGCCGAGCTCCACGGCAGCTTGATATGCTGCCAAGAAGTAGTGCACTCGTTTTTCAGCGGGCATTACTTGTACATTAATACCCTGCTTGTAGAATGCTCATTCTCCAATCAGGGTGGTGATGTACAGTTTGCCTATTCTCTAACATCAAATAAAACACTAGTACAAATGTAATTAAAAAAGTATATATTCATACAGTCTGATAGTGGAATACATAGGATATAATAAATCATGAAGAGACACCAGTGATATAAAAATAGAAAGAAAGGAAAAAATGATGATTCAGTATGGCAGTCTGTAAATACAAAAGTTTTAGAAGTATAGTCTACTATGCTAGGAAATAAAAATAAAAAGATATAAACCTAAGAGTGGGTAGAGGACAGGTGTGAAAGGTATAGGTAGATAGCACGATGAGAGGTTAGGTAAGTAAGAATGTGACGTATTTGTTAATATAGATCATTCAGGTGAGGTGCACAGGTATAGCCATGAGCTAGTGAGAAATTCTTTGAGAGAGGACTTAAATACATGGAGGTTATTGTTCTGATTGAGTTTGAGATAGAGATCTATAGTTTGGATTTGTAAAATGGGTATAAACTTTGCCCCATACTTTTTTTAGTTTACAGATTGCAAGCAGGTTTTTGTATCGAGAGCACAGATGGCGATTTGGGAGATAGTGATGAAAGCCTGAGGATAGAGAAGGGCAGACAGAGGGATTATATAGTATTTTATGGGTTAGAAGAGGTTGCGTATAGGCTAACTGATGTGGAAGTTCTAACCAGTTGAGAGCATGTAATGCAGAGTAATGATGAGATCTACGTGGCAGGTAGGTTGCAAATTTACCTATTTAGCTTGTTACTCCCCAGGGACTTTCAGATGGTATTTGGGGAGTATATTAGTTTTCTCCTAACCTGTCTTCCCGAATTCAGTATTAATACCCTGCAATACCACTGTACCTCAGATTCTGTCCAAAAATAATTTAGCTTTGGCATGGTAATTGAAAAAGTGCTTTTGTGAGCCTTTCTGATCCCACAACATGTCAGGGGAACATATATTAGTCATGTAGCCTTGCTCCTTAAATCATTTCCTGAGATTGGAATTAAACATTTTATTTTATTAAGGAGGGCTGTACTGCTGTCTGGGCAAAGAGGACTGCATTACCAGCTATTAAACAATTTGGTCGCACTTCCTTGGCTGTACAGAGTACTTCTTTCCTGTTTACACAGTTAAGAAACTGAACAATAAAATGTCTTGGGAGGTTAGAAGTAATTCCTGCATGAATCCAATCCACTCTTTCATTATCAGGGATAGGCAGATATATTTGCTTCAGTATGGAGGCTAATTCCAGGTGTATAAAGGCCACTGTCCTTGTGGACCTGCAGGCAAACCGATAAGTTGGAAGTTATTTCTATGAGATCAGTTTTCAGCATCACCAACCTTGTGATCGTGCTTGTTATGCCAGGCTGTCAGTTCACTGATTAGGTTCATAGGTTCATAGGTTCATAGGTTGGTACTAGGCTATTGACCCTAGGGCCTATACAAGCCTAGCCATAATAATTCCCCTGGCTATTTCTTCCCACACTATTTACTTCCTTGGACCCCTGGGTTTGATTTGATGATAACGGCCAGTTAATACGTTCTGATGCTCCAGATCATGGTGATGCTGTCCCAGTTTTTATCAAATTACTGATTCTTTACATTTAGTCTTCTCACTGGCTGTCTTCAGCGACTTGATATCAATTTTTACCTCTTATGGCAGCAAGGTGAAGGATGTGAGAGAACTATGTAAGGGGTAATAATCAAAAATGTTTTCATTCCTCCACTTACTGCCTTAGATTTTTGCTTCACTGCAATCTCTCCCACACTATCTGTCATTTGGTCAGGAATGAACATGCCTAGTAGCATTCATAGTTTACAAGAGATCATCTAAGTCAGTTGTCAGTAGAAAGTACAGTTATAATTCTTTTATGGCTTAATCAGCAAGACAGGGGCTTTGAATTAACAACAGTGAGTGGGATAGCATGGAGTTTACAATTAGACCATCTGGCTTTTTGTGTATCCTCAAGTGTGCCCTTGTACAAAGATATTTTCATGGAAATAGTTCTAATGAACTAGCTCCTGACAGTAGAATATAAAGATGTAAATTAAAAAGGTAAATTCTCAATGTCTACACCAGGGTAAAAACTGTCAAATGTTAAGATACCAAATCAGACCTCCAATAGTCTGACTGCATGGCTGTGAGAAAGGTATTCAGGAAAGAAGTACAAATATGTTTTAATATATCAGATCATATATGTGTGCAAAGAAGATTACAATGACTTCATTCTACATTTGTGAATACCTTAAGCAAGTAAGCAAATATCTAATTTGCTTCCATTAGCACTTGCAATTAAAATTTTTTGAACTCATGCCAAGGTCTATGCAGAGGCTGTAATAACTTATGTAATAAACTACTATAAGAAAGGATAATATGGTGCTGAGAAACAGCAGTGATTGCATGAAAAAATTCTCCTTTATTAAGTAGGAAGAGAAGATAAAATAGAGATAAAAACTCACTGGCATAATTTTAGTTCATATAGTTTCTGAGAAAATAATTAATTATTTTCATGTGATATAAAATGCAAGTTTTGTGAATAATGATTTTGGTTTGTACCTGTCAACCGACTACTGCATTTTAAAGTTCAAAGTTGATTAGTACACATTCTGGCCTCCCTCATAGGAGCAAAAGCTAGCAACATCATCGCAGTAAGCATTATATTTAAATAACTGGTAGTCATATCCTGAGATATTTCTTGATATCTAATAAACTCAATAGCTGGTGTATAAAGTAGACTAAGTTGTTTTTTGTTGGTTTCCTTTTGGCTTTTCCCAGTTAGGGGTCGCCACAGCGGAACACTGGTCCGCTAATGATTGGCAATCGATTTTTACGGTGCCGAGGTGCCAGCCCAACGCCCAACCTTCAACGAAGGCACGCCCATTCACGCATGTCTTTCGAGCACCACTCTACCATGGGGAGGACATGCAGACTCCACACAGAAGGCGCTCCAGCTGAGAATCGAACGGGAGAACCTCTTGCTGTGAGGCGACAACGCTACTGCTGCACCATAAGTTTATATGTTAATTGCTACAGGCACGCTTTCAAAAATCTTTGGTTAGCTAATCTTTTAGTATGAATTTACTCCAGAAGAAAATCAAAATACAGAGGAATTTGTCAATAGGCATCAGCATAATGCAACAAAAAAGAAAGTGAATATAGACCTAAGGGCTGTACTTTGGTTCATCTTCCCTAATAAGTATTTCTGTACCTTGTACTTGTGTGTCCTAAAGTATAGATTAAAAGCACATTGCTGCATTTTTACATATGATTTTTAATTGTAAGGAGTTTCTTTCCTAAGAAATGTTTAGAATTTTCATGTTATAGAAGTAAATATGATTTTAATCAAACAACACTAAATTAAAGTGGAACTTGCATTTGGCATGGCCTGTTCTAAAATAAAACATATCCAGTTTTGTTGACAAACCATGCTCTAGCAGTTTTCCTTGACACTTAATTAAGTGCACTATACAGTTCAAAGTTTTTCTAGAATAAATGCTAAGTACTTCAGATCTTCTACAGTTAACATTTTTGATGACTTTAAAGTCCATAAATCACAGAGATCACTGCCTAACTACAGACTCATGTTATGCTGTAGAACATTAAACACAGCATTGCACACCTCCATATATTCGTTAATATCAATAATATCATGACTGTGTGAGTACTATATAAGCAGTCATTTTGCCAGTCTCAGAGCAGTCAGAAAAAAATGACATAGATCATACATTTTGCTTATATACTTTTATTTATTTATTGCATTTTGATCACTGCGTAGGTGGACTGGTCTGTTGACCCATTTTAGCCATGACCCAGACTCTAAGAAGCAACAAGAGGCAAAAAGTTTACAATGCATGAAGACTGATACAGTTACTCAACAGACAATAAAAAAAACATTCTAAATGGTCATACAATATAGGGAATCACTTGCTTATTAACAACAACTGTACCACTGTACAGTAACAGGTAGTTTGAAACAGTTATACCAGAAATATAGTATTTATATATAACAACTGTGCCAGTCATTATTGCAGCTTGAGGGTTGAAATAATAGTCAAAGCGCAAAAAACAACCCAACAGTCACCAGGTGTCCTCACAGAAGAAAGGTGCAAATCCAAAAAAGAACAAAGCAGCAAATACAAGACTCCAGCTTCTTAAAAATGCAGTCTGCTTTAATGATACACAAGCGCTTTCACTGAATGCTTCATCAGGTGTAACACAAACATTAAAAACACACCTTCTATACTAAATCACATGACACTCTACTCAACATTTAAATACATGTCACCATATAACCTAACAATTCATTGCTTCATTTAGTTAGTTTTAAAACCACCTAAAAGTATATAAGGAAGATAAATGTACCATGAAATACAGCTAAAACATGCAAGAGAACTGCAAGAAAAAAAATACAAACAGTAATAAAAACTCTTCATCTTTGCAAAGGTCTATTTTTTAGCATAAGTCTCATAGGTATATGATCATTCAGACCATGTCCTACATTTGCTCTAAGTCTTACTATCCAATTGGCCTCCATCTCTTCAGTCTTATTTCTAACATCTCCCCCTCTTTTACTTACATAATTCCTTCCTAGTACCATGAATTTAAATTTATGATGCTCATTTGTTTATGTAACATGTTTTGCTAAGGCATTAAAAGTGCTTTTCTTCTTAATATGATAGATGTGTTCTCTAATTCTATCTTTTAAAAATCTATCTGTTTTGCCAACATAAAATTTGTGGCACAGCTGACAGATGGCCAAATAGACCACATGACAGCTATTGCAGTCAGCACTAACTCTTAAATAGAGGGTTTCACCTGAATCAGGATGTTTAAAGTCTGTCTCCTCTGCTATAAAGGGACAGTATTTACATTTCTTACATGGTTTCGTTCCTATATTTCCTTCATTTCCTACCAAATCTCTGCTAGTGCATAATCTCCTTTTCAGAGATTTTTTGTTTTTGTATGTATACTGAGGTTAAGAATCTAGAAACTTATGACCATCTGTGGTTAAAATGTTCCAATGTTTATTGATAATTCTTGTATAATTTTTTATGTTTCTAGAATAACTCAGACATACGTTCATATTGCTCCTTCTTTTTACCCCTTGTTGGTTCTTCTCCTTGTCACACCTCTCAGAGAAATATGGTTTTGCTCTAATGTCTCTTAAATTCACAATCTGCTTCATTTTGCTACTAATCATCTGTTCATCATATCCCCTTTCTTTTATGGAAGGGTTCATCCACGGACTTGACTGAATTTCTAGATTATCTCAACAATTCAACACCTTTCCTTAGGTTTACTGCCAATTGCTCTCATACTGATATAAGTTTCTTAGATTTAACAGTTATAAGGGATAGTACAGATCAGTTAAGTACAAAAAGTCATAGAAAAGAATGTCATGTTAATAGACTTTTGTCTAAAGATAGCATGCATCCGAATTTCATTTTTGAGAATGTAGCAAAGAATCAGTTTTTCAAAGCTTCTAGGTTGAATGCTAGACCAGAAGATTATAAGCAACAAATGCATATAACAAGCTCTGAGTTGAAAGAAAGGAGATATGACGAACAGATGATTAGTAGCAAAAATAAGCAGATTGTGAATTTATGAGACACTAGGGCAAAACCATATTTCTCTGAGAGGTGTGACAAGAAGAAGAACCAACAAGGGGTAAAAAGAATGAGCAATATGAAAGTATGTCTGAGTTATTCTAGAAACATAAAAAGTTATACAAGAATTATCAATAAACATTGGAACATTTTAACCACAGATGGTCATAAGTTTCTAGATTCTTAACCTCAGTATACATACAAAAACAAAAAATCTCTGAAAAGGACATTATGCACTAGCAAAGATTTGTTAGGAAATGAAGGAAAAATAGGAACAAAACCATGTACGAAATGTCAATACTGTCCCTTTATAGCAGAGGAGACAGACTTTAAACATCCTGATTCAGGTGAAACCCTCTATTTAAGAGTTAGTGCTGACTGCAATAGCTGTCATGTGGTCTATCTGGCCATCTGTCAGCTGTGCCACAAATTTTATGTTGGCAAAACAGATAGATTTTTAAAAGATAGAATTAGAGAACACATCTATCATATTAAAAAGAAAAGTACTTTTAATGTCTTAGCAAAACATGTTAAAGAAACAAATGAGCATCATAAATTTTAATTCATGGTACTAGGAAGGAATTATGTAAGTAAAAGAGGGGGAGATGTTAGAAATAAGACTGAAGAGATGGAGGCCAATTGGATAGTAAGACTTAGAGCAAATGTAGGACATGGTCTGAATGATCATATACCTATGAGACCTATGCTAAAAAATAGACCTTTGCAAAGATGAAGAGTTTTTATTACTGTTTTTATTTTTTTTATGCAGTTCTCTTGCATGTTTTAGCTGGATTCCATGGTACATTTATGTTCCTTATATACTTTTAGGTGGTTTTAACACTAACTAAATGAAGCAATGAATTGTTAGGTTATATGGTGATATGTGTTTAAATGTTGAGTAGAGTGTCATGTGATTTAGTATAAAAGGTGTGTTTTTAATGTTTGTGTTACACCTGATGAAGTATTCAGTGAAAGCGCTTGTGTATCATTAAAGCAGACTGCATTTTTAAGATAATAGTCAATGTGTTTATCTCAGTGACATAAGGGTACAAAGTTTAATTCTCATCTTTGGTTGTTAGCTAGGTGTGTAACAGTCTGTAGACTATTTGCATAGTATTTACCTATGAGCAAATAGGAATGTATGTAGGGTTGGAATAATGGTTAAGGTGTTTACCTCACAGACACCAAGTACAGGGTTGCATCTCACCTTTGGTCGGTGTCTGGCTATTACCAACATGTATAAACCATGAGCCTGAAATTAAGTATTTACATTCTTAGAGCATAGATACATATACTGAGTATAGATTACAGACTGCATGTTAATTTTTATATTCAGCAGTCTCTTGAAGCTAACTAAGCAGAGAGTGCTTTCAAACAGTGTTCATAAAACAAGACCATTAAGATTCTTTCAGATTTTTTTTTTTCATTTTTTTCTTTAAAGGCAGTCAGTATTTATTTTTATTTCCTCGAGGAGGGAGATGATTCTAAGTGACAAGATCAAGTCTTGAAAGTGTCTTCTCCCCGCAGCTGCATTTGAATGTGAATCTCATTATTTCAAGGGTGTCATCTTGATTTTCTCTAAATGATTACACTGATTTCTGAGTGATAATATTATTATTAAAGGAGGACACAGCCTAAGAATGATGATTTTGAATAATGGTGAAAAAGTATAGTGGTTTCAGTTTGTACCAGAACCCAATTAATTCATTTGAGAAGATTACAATGGTGAGTTTAGCCAGCAGTTAGGGCAAACTTACATAGTTTGTTTTCAGCCATTTGCAGTCTGTGAGGATTAGCTTCAGACTGTAGATCAAGAAGTAGAAGGCTGTATTCTAGTTTAGGAAGAAGAACATTGCTAGCTAACACTTATCTAGCAATTGGGGAAAGGTGGAGGATATTTTAAAGTAGCATTTCAATTGTCTCAGTGTTTTACTTGCAACCTTTTCAGTGGGTTTACAAAAGGTCAAAGCCAGGTGTGATGTCCCCAATCTGGCCCAGTAATCCAGGAGCCTGAATCCTCACCACTGGCACTGGATAGGGATGTTCACTTGGAACAAAAATGGATACACCCAGTATTTCCAGATGCAGCTCTCTGCATCAAGTAAAATTTCCCTTAAGAGCACTCAGGGAACACACTCAGTCTGGGGTCTGGATTTCTCTATCTGTCTCCCTTCAGGTCCCCAGTAAGACTCTCCACTGGATCAGCTATACAGTTGAGACCTCATCCCAGTATCCAAGCCAAGATCTCCAGCACACTCTCTGTGAAACCAGTGCTTTGTGTCCCTGCTCCAAATAGCTGACACACACACACACAGACACACACACACACACACACACACACACACACACACACACACACACACACACACACACACACACACACACACACTTTGTGACTTGATTTTCATACACACACCTGGGAAAGGCTGGCACAGATTTACTAGCTATTTCCCCCTTCTGCCCAGACTATAAGGTAGTTACACTGCCACCAGACATTCAAAGCCAGCTACTCTAAGGCTCTTACATGGGTACCCAATTATACTGAATGAAATTAATATTAATACAAATGGTAGTTTGACCAACAGCAAGGGTTTTAGGAGTGACCAGAGTTGTTGCCAAATATATATAAGTATTCTCAAAGATTAAAATATTCTCTAAAAGACCAGCCACAATGAAAAGTTTAAATATACTTAATAATAAATAAGAAAAGAACATGACAATACTAAATATCTATTTACAGTAAACACCATAGTTTCAGTCACAGGAAATATTAAAATAACACAGACAAATAGATTCACACAGATACAGAAAAACAGTACTTAACTAATCCCGCTATATTTTCCTGACTGATCTGAGAGTTACTATTCCCTGGTTTACATACTAGAGCAAGGCAAGATGAAGTAGTTGAGGGGTCCTTCTCCGTCAGGTTCCAAAAACAGACTGCAATGAGGCTTCAGTCTCACCTAGTATTAAATATTATTTGTAGAGATGGATTACAGGATGACACCACATGGATCTGGTCATCTGATTTCTGGTTCCCATGCTACCCTCCTTGGCTAGAAGCTGTCAGGATTTTGCACATATGTACCAATAATACACATGCACAGAGCCTGCTAAGATCTTCTGCAGCTCCTGGAAGTCATAAAACAATTTCAAACCTCCACCCTTCCAGAGTAGTAATTAGTTCACCCCAAAGACAATGCAGAAAGCTTCCTAGTACATACTTTTTGTCTCTGGCTGCATTGAGAACTGTAAGACACAATCTTTGTGGCTTACACCAGGTAATTTCATTTCAAACTATTTTAAAAGTTAATTGAATTGAGATTAACCTCTTCTCTTCCAGTATCCTCTGTTAAAACATATACATTTAAACAGTTACAATACAACATGCATATTTCTTTTTCTGTCCAGCAGGGCACACTGTTGGTACATTTTTAACACAAGCAGCTTTACAAACACATTTTTCAACACAAACATCTCTACAAATCAGTTTGGTGTATAAATGACATATACTTCTTTACAAAATTCCAGATAGCTGTGCTGGCATATGTTACACATCCACTGCCTTACTTCTCCTGGCATAGCTGGCAGTACCTCACATCATCACACCAGGTATAATATCATACACAATGTTCATATAAATTGGGTATTGTGTTGTTTAAATTATCATTCATTATCTAGGCGGTTACATTTGAGAGTTTACTTGGGGTGTTAAACAAAACTTGACCCAGGATTTGTTTGGGTTAATTATGGATTTATTGTGGATGGACCTGCTGAAAAGAAGGGTAAAATGACTCTAAAGATACAGTGAGTGTTTCCATATTTTCTTAGGAAGAAATCATCTGTATACAAAATTGTGTCAACAGACAAGACATTTATAAACAGACACGACAGCACTGGGCCAAGTACAGACACTTGTGGTATGCCTATGTTGACATAGCCAAGGTCCAAGAAAGTATTGTTAGAGCATTTTTTAAAGTTTCTGATGTTTAAGTAGCTCTTGAAGCAGGTCACAGTACTCACTCCAAAGCTGAGGGTGTTTACGTTATGTAGTACAGGTGTGTAGTCTTCAGTTTTAAATGCTTTTGTTATGTTGACAAATGCACCAATGAGTATTTCAGCATTCAGGTTATGGAGTAGCAGTTCAGTTCAATTTTTCTTACTGATTCTGTATCAGAAAATGCTAGCCCAACTCTTTTCAGCACATATAAGTTTAACATGGTTTGCTGTTACATACACTACCAAATTAATTGATTTTGCATTAGTACCTGTAAAACATTTTCTTGTAATCCATAGAAGAATCAAAGAAATTATGGCCAATTCAACCCAAGTGATTAGCTCCATTTATGTCTTTACCACTTGCTCACTTTCAAGGTGACCCACATATGATTGATTTTGTTGTCATTTCCTGTCATATCATGCAACCTCAAACACATTATATTGTTTTTTTCTTAGGCTGTGTCAATGTTTACATTTTGTGACTAAGTATAATTTTTTTATGAGCATCGCTAGTTTTAGAGATATCACTGTGAAAACATCCATGTGAAAATTAATACTGTAAAAAGATTGTAAACACAAAAGGTCTGATCTGCATGGTATATTTTACATTATCACTCTCAAATGTGCTTTAACCTATTGTGGTCTAATGTCATATGTTGCCTTCATGTAGGATAATGAACTTATTGATAAATTGCCTTAAATACTTGTCTATCATCCTTGGTCAAATTATACCTTTAAAAAAACTTGTTATCCTTTTTGGATATATCTCAAACTAACTAACATGGCTAAGTGTAGTGTACATTCATCATAACAGTTATCAGTGGTTAAAAATGCCACACTCCTTTTTATATAAACCCACCTTTACATGTTGTGAGCTGAAATGGTCTTCTGTAAAATGCTGCATTTTAACTATGACTACCCATCTTGTTTAAGACGTCTGTTTAGCTCCATTCCCATAATCTTAAATAATGCACATAAAGGTTCAACTTTTAAACAGGTGCTAGCATTAGCTTTCTGCTGGTGGCACCAATTGATTCAAATCAAAATATGTACAGATTAGAATAATTGCAGGATTTTCACTTGACCCCTTCAGTACACAGACTACCCATTATTCCTTCACTTGTCCCTTTATGTAAGCAGACTCTCCACTATTCCTTAAGATTGAAAAACAAATAATATCCTAAACTAGAAGCAAAATGATCATAAAACTAGTGCTATGGCACTAGCTCTGTAGAATAATGGGATAAAGCCCTAACTCTGATCCAGTTGGTCTAATTAGTGCCTTGGATGATGGAAGACTTGAGCAGGGGTAGGTGGGAGTATGTGGCTATTGCTGGATCTGCTATTCATAAGAGATAGGTGGGTACCTGGCCTTCTCCTTGGGTAATACCTAGAGGGACCTCTAAGTGTTGCACATGCAGAGTTTGGACCTGTCAATCAAGCACTGCCATTTTGCAGATAAACTAGCCTAGAAAAGTCTTCAGGCAGGCTGCATGCAGTAAAGTTCACAGAGACACTGTAAAATGGGAGAAATCCAACATGAAGATAGATTGGCATTCTACAGGATCAGCAAGCTGACCCATTCCTTATCAGCCAACTGCAGGGAGAATTGATGGGCTGATTAGGCTTTACAGATGGGAACAAAAGATTTGTATGGCTCCTATCTAGCCTAGGGATGCTGGCTGTTGCCCTGCAGAATGAATGGTCTGACTGGATATAGGTAGAACTGCTGGGCAGAGTCCTGTAGATGTGTAAATAAAATAAAATAAAATAAATACTACTGATGTGGGTCACAATATCTACACCCTACTGCTCCCATTTCTGTTCTCCAAATATCCAAATATTTTTAAACAGTTATGTGTCTCAAGTTGTTGAAACAAATGCTCCAGGAATACACAAAATTCGCAGAATTATTTGTCTTTGTCCTGCCCAATAACATTCACACAGAGTGACTAAGCATTTTTCTTAAACTGGAGCTCCTTTGATCTCAAAACATATTTTTGAACGAAATGTATAAGCCTGGTGTTCTCGATGTAACTGAAACCTGGCTTGAACTCAACATAAATAACTCCGAAGTTGTACCTCCTGGCTATAATATCATCCGTAATGACTGTATAAAGAGGAAGCTGGTGGTATTACTTTAATATTTCCCAGTGCATACCATATTTACCTTTACAGCAAACCAACATTAAAATTCAGGTCAGCAGAGCTTTTTATTGCTTTCCTCAAAATAAACAATTATAAACAAATATGTATTACTGTCCTTCCTATCTCTCCTAGTGACAATACAGCTATACTGGGAGAAATCCTACATTGGATATCCATAACATTTACACAAGAAAAAATATTACTAGGTGATGTGAATATCAAGTGGTTGAATGTAAACTCTAACTCCTCTCCATTTAGCATTAACCTGTAAGGTTTTACACAACTAATTAATAGCCCCACACATTATAGCAAGACTGGATCCTAGTATCAGACCTTAGCAAATGCTCCACTACAGGTACAACGTCAGACTCTTTCAGAGATCATTTCCCAGTCTATATGACCAGACATCTCACACATCCAGTTAAACAGCATATTTATAAAACAACATGCAACCTTTCCAAGTTTAACCTAGAAATTGTCATTACCACACTATCATCTATTAACTGGAACTTCCTAAAAATCCTCACCTTAGACAAGCTTGTAATTGAATTCAATACTTTTCTAAATGTCCTAAATTGCCTTGCACCTCCTAGAAGGAAGAGACTAAAAACAAATAATGCAACATGGCTATCCAAAAAGAGTAGAATTCTAATGCAGGATAGAAAAAAAACATGGAAAGAATGGCAAAAATATAGTACTAAGCACAACCCTAAAATTTTGGACATCCATTAAAGAAATCTTACATCCGTGGCAAAAATTCAACCCTCTCCCGATAACTCACCACTCAAAACCACAATGCAGTTCAACTCTTATTTTATAGACTGTACAGCATATCTAACCAAGGATTCCTCAACATCTAATCTCAACCCTGCCCAACAGACATATATCACCAAATCCACTTTCACCTTCAAACCTGTGCACACATCCTATATAAAACTACTCTGAAACAAACTTAAACCATGCTCTTCTTCAACTGATGACTTTCCAAACAAGTACCTAAAAATAGCAGCCAGTAACATTGCCTGTCCTGTCTCAATCCTTATAAATAGATCAGTCCAGGAATTCCATGTTCTATCTCTCTAGAAGAAGTCACACATAATCCCTCTGCACAAAGCAGGAAATTCAACAGACATTAATAACTTTAGACCTATAGCAATCTTAACTCCCCTCACCAAAATACTTGAAAACTAAATTAAAAAACAATTGCTAGACTATCTCCTGCAAGAAGAACTCCTATCCCCGCTCAACTTCTGGATATAATTTATTCTCTTATCAGATGCCTCACCTGTGGAATTTGCTACTGTGGTGTCTGTGGAGTGACTGATTCTAGCTGTTTTACAGGAGGACACATATCTTATTTTCTTGGCATATACTGGGCAGGAATGGGTAGTTTTATGACTATTTTGCTTACTCCACAAGCTATTAAGACTTTATGTGTTACTTGCCACTTTATGTTATTTGTATTTATATGGACTTTGCATTTTCTTGTTGTTATGGCATTTTATTATAATGCACTTTAATAAATTTGAAGTTGGTAGGCCATGATTCTGTCTGAGAAAGAAATACTTTATTCTCACAAGTTCAAGTGTAGCAGTTATCTGACATTAAGGAGTTTAAGTATCGTGGAGTATTTTCACTAATGAGATTAGTGGAGATCAGGAACCTGACCACCTTGTACTGGACTGTGATGGTGAAGTTAGATCTAAGTCACATTAAGCTCTTAATTTACACCCCCTCTTCCATGAATACCACAATCCATGTCAGTGGTTATGAGTTTTGACAAGTGACTAAAATGATGAGCCCATGGACAAAAGATGCAGAAATAAGGTTCCTTTACATTTTAATTTTGCTCACTTCCTCTAGGAGTAAAGTAGACCATAACCACCTGTTTTTTGTGTTCGGAGGAGTCAAGTGGAGTCCAAAGGAGTCAAGTGAGCAAGTTTGGGTACATTGTAAAGATGTCTTTGGGTATACACTATGGAACATATGCCAAGAACAATGGGAGAGGCCCAGATGCAGACCCAGAGCGGGTTGGAGGGATTATAACTCTTAATTCAGGTGAGAATATTTGAGATACTACAGAATGAGTTGGAGGCCATTACTGTGTAGAGGGAAGTGTGGCATGCACTGCTGACCTTACTGACATCTTGATCCTTCACAAGAATTTGGTTTAGATAATAATGACGATGATGATGATAATAAAAATGTACTATACATAGGTGAAAGGAATCTGGAGCATATTTACAGTTTGGACTGCCTTCTGTCATCAAGACAGCATAATCAAGAGGCTATAGAGAACAATGATCATAACACTAAAAAGATTTAGTAGAATAGATTAAAGAAACATAGTTTTTTCATTTAAAAATGTATTATTGTATAGCATAATTAGGTTTTTATTTACTGAATTACTGACTTTTTTGCAAAAACCTTTTCATAGACTGATGCATTGAATGTGCTTTGATGAGCAGATTTATAGTGTGCCCATTATGATTCGTAATCTTGTGCATAGCTATATTTGTTAGGGGGTGCTGTGGGGGTGGAAGCACAGATGTTGTGAGGTTGGACCTTCTTTCATTGTAAGAATCATATTCCATCTACATAATTCAGCACAATAGACTTCAGTTTATGGTTTGAATGATTGTTTCAGCTGCAGTGTTGCGTATTGTTGTATAACATATGTTTGTAGGTGAATGTAAGCACAGTGGGCATAGTGTGTCTACCTTGTTATCAAAATTGAAATAGACATTATGTTATCTTTATACCTCTCTTTCCACATTTCAAACATCAGTGTTAGTGGATTAGCAGATAGATAAAGATGAAGAAAGGAAAGGTAAGGAAGGGAAAGGAAAGGAAAGAAGAGGAAAGGAGAAGAAAGGGAAAGGAAAGGAAGGGAAATGAAGGGAAAGGAGAGTAAAGGAAAGGAAAGGGAAGGAAAGGAAGGGAAAGGAAAGTAAAGGAGAGGAAAGGAAAGGAAAGAAAGGGAAAGGAAAGGAAACAAAAAGAAAAGAAAGGAAAAGAAAGAAAGGGAAAGGAAGGGAAAGGAAAGGACAGAAATAGAAAGGAGAGGAAAGGAAAATAAAAGAAAGGAAAGGAATTGAAAGGAAGGAAAGGAAAGGAAGGAAAGGAAAGGAAGGGAAATGAAAGAAAAGGAAAGAAAAGGAAGGGAAAGGAGAAAAAAGGAAAGGAAAGGGAAGGAAAGGAAAGGAAGGGAAAGGAGAGGCACTGTGGGGGAAGACAGGGCACATTTTTGTGGGAACAGGTAAACTTTTTATAAACATGCAGAGAGAATGGTTGATGGGAAGGTTGATAAGGTAATGGGGAGGAAAAGTGGGTAAGGTTAGTTGGTGGAGACACACAAGCAATCAAAAACAGTATGGATATACAGGGATGGATATGCACACACTAGGAGGGGGAGACATGAGATGGGCAGAGACAAATAGGGTAGACAGGTTGTGATGAGAGAAGCAGACAATGTTCAAGCAGTGGTTTATGGTACAAGAAGATTGGAGTACACTGGGTGGATTACAGGTAGCATGCCGGTTACCAAATGACTCAGAGGGATGGCAGTTTTTCCCTAAAGATGGTTCTGATGGATCAAGGTGGCCACTGATAGGAACTACAACATTATTTGGAGAAATAATGAGGGGGCCTGCTGACAGAGGGGCAAGGAGATCCCTACCCAGTGGACCATTGCATCCTGCATCTCTAGCTGTAGTGATGGGTTGAATGCAGCAGGTGACTGAGCTGACCTACTTACCTGGAAAAGCTCAGCACTTCCCCACAACAATGAGGCACTCATAATCCTGTAATTACATGGGTTACTAGCAGCTTTTGCTCTTGATGTTCATTGACAACATTGTAGTTTGCAGGAGGGTGACACAATGGGAAGGATAACATTACTGCAGTTTCCTTGTAAATGGTGCAATTAATAATGTACAAGTTAGTAAACAATTTGAAAATGAACTATGCTGTACATGGCTCTGCTCTTTCCTGTGGCAATCAACACATCTGGCCTATCACGCTGTTAGTGCTGAGAATTACAAGGGACAAAACAGTCTTCAAACACAGGCATAGGTAAGATACAGGCATTAGTGCAAAACTACACCCTTACATATATATATATATATGTGATGATGTGAGGTATTGCCAGCTATGCCAGGAGACGTCGGGCAGTGGATGTGTAACATATGCCAGCACAGCTAGCTGGAGTTTTGTAAAGAATTATATGTCATTTGTATATCAGACTGATTTGTACAGGTGCTTGTGTTGAAAATGTATTTTTAAAGCTGCTTGTGGTAAAAATGAGCCAACAGTGGGTCCTGCTGTACAGAAAAGAAATACACCTGTATGTCAGACTGTATTGTAACTGCTGAAATGAACATATTGTAATGGAGGAAACTGGAAGAGAAGAGGTTAATGTCAGTCCAGCTAACTTTGAAAACTAGTCTGAAATTAAATTACCTGCTTTAGGCCATAAAGATTGTATCTTACAGTTTTGACTGCAACCAGAGACAAAATGTCTGTGAAACCCAGGGCTAGGAATCCTACTGTATTGCCCTTAGGGGTGAACTAATTGCTACCCTGGAAGGGTGGAAGTTGTTTAAATGGTATAGTTCCAGATGCTATAACACATTTCAGCAAAGCTCTATGTGTGTGTATTATAGTACATATGTGCTAGATTCAGGGGTGGCTCATGCTATAGGACTGCATGACTACAGCCCCCCACCTGAAAAAAAAAACAAAACAAAAACAAATCACAAGTCCCAGAACTTCGCACATGCGTGGTTGGAGTTCCTGGAACTCACAGAACACCAGCCTGCTGTGTCAGCAGTCCGTTTAGGGGGAAAGGCATCTCTGACCTGCAGATGCCCAGAAGTCTGTGCAGTGATGACTGCACAGAATGGAAGAACTCCAGACTGCATTGTCTGAAGGCTGGAGCCTACTCTCAAAGGGAAACCAGCCAGGAGAACAGTTGAGCCTTCTCACAGGAAGGAAACCAGATGTTGAGGTTACTGGAACACTGAATGGGACTGAATTCAGGTACTGTAGCCATTAGCTTTGAAATGGACTGAGAATACTCACTGAATTCAGTGTGTGTGAAATGCCCCAGTTGCTATATACTGGTGGCTAGAGAGAACACATGGTGGTGGGTACAGAATACCTCAGGCTTGAACCCTGCACCTTGGGTGCAGGTGGCAAGGGCCTGAATTTTCTACCCACCATCATTTGTAAAGCAATTGCAGATTTTTGCCTATTTGCTCTGTTCTGTTCCTCATAAAATATGTTGTTTCTGTATTTTTGTTTCCTTGCACAGTCAGTACTGCAGTGGTGCAGTGGTAGCATTGTTGCCTGACAGCAGCAGGTTCTCTGGTTTGATTCTTGGGTGGAGTTTCTTCTGTGTGGAGTCTGCGTGTCCTCTCATCTTACACAGGCATGTGTATGAAGTGTTTCTCCCTGGGCCTCTGCTGAAAATTGGCTTTTGTTCCAAGTCAGACTTTCCTGGTTAACAAATGTTAAATAAATAAAAAATGACAGGCATTTGAATTTCAGACTTCATATTCTTCAGAAAGTACATGGTAACACAAAACCTTTTATTCTAGCAATGTTCTAAGTTTATAAAATGGATATTTGAAATTTCTCCCTATTTTTGGGACTGTATTCCCCCATTATTGGCTTCATCCAGGTTTTTGTGCTAAGGTTGAAAGCTATGATGAGAACTGAATTCACTGAATATGTTTGGGGACTGTATTCCCACATTACTGGCTTTGTTCAGGTGTTTTTTGCTAAGAGTTTGAGAGCTATGGTGAGAACTGAATATATTGAATAGGTTTGGGGCTGTATTCCCCCATTACTGGCTTTGTTCAGGTGTTTTGTGCCAAGAGGTTGACAACTATGGTGAGAACTGAAGTCACTAAATGGCAGCCATTTAAATTTCAGTCTTCCTTTCTTTCACAAAACAGCTCATTTGGCATATTGGTATATTACTCTTGACTGTTTTGCACACCGTCCTGGGGTCAAGACTTGGCAGTGAAATGTATGGTGATAACACAGCATTTTATTCTAGCAACTTTCCAACATTATACAAGCAATGTTTAAAATATATCCCTGGTTTTTGGGCTTTTGTCCCCCTCCACCCAAAATACATTTTGGCTTTTTTCAGATTTCTTGGGCTGCAAAGTTCAGAGATACAGCTGAGTGTCAAGTAAATTTTACAAGGAGCTGAGAGCATGGGGAACAAAAGTTTAGTGCTGCATATGCTGAGTCTGCTTGCATTGTTAATACCACAACAGTGGTATACTTGCTTTGGATGTAGAAGGCTGTGGGTTCTACTCAAACAGTAGATAGTTGCATTTCTTATACTGTACTGTGTTGTAAAGGGGGTGGATGCTGCAGTCTTTTTTGGCGAAGATACCTAATAACTATGAACCTGTTATCAGTTTGCCATCCATTCTCTATTGCAATATTACTCGCTTATCATTTTTTAATGCAACATAGGCAATTTACTCCTCAAAGGCAATAGGCACTTTATTTGTAGATGAAATAATAAAATATAAAGTTGTTTGCTAGCAGCAACCTCTTCATTAGTTACAGATTTCTTTAATGTGGAATTATTTAGATGACTTTTACTTCTTCAGAGATTGTGCATATTTACTGATACTGGTGGACTGTAGAAGTTTGAGTAGACTTTTATGATGGAAATGTTCTGAACTGGGCAGTCTTGTCATTATTGGTGCATACATTTTGTTTCATTGTATACTGGAAAAATGTTCAAAACAGTAAGTTTAAAACGTCCTCTAACAACTGTACTGTATTGTACAAGGAATATAATTTAATTCAATCAGAAAGGTGTATCAAAGAGCACATCTATGTTTCATGTGCAAGGGGCCTATGGTTTGAAAACAGCCCAGAGTTAATCTTTATCTGCCACTGGCAAAATGTATTTTCTTTGAATGTGGGTTTCAATGCTGTTTCAATGAAGTCTATTTTCATTGTGAGACTGCACTGCTTTGTTTAGCAGATATCTATTAGTGTTTGTACTGTAAAATGAAAAATAAAACTTTCAAATTAAATCTAAATCATCGTAGAAATAAAGCAGTATGCACATTACAGTGTTTATGGTAAATGGGGTGAAATAACCAAGGAATGGGACAGTGGAATGTTGCAGGGGGAACCATTCGACCACGATTTTGTGAGGGGGAAGGGCAGTAAACTCAAAGACAGCCCCGGCTGAACTATACCTCTCAAGTGTCCAGATTTTTGCAGAATAAATAGATTTTTGCTTCTTATTTTTGGCTTGTTCCTCATAAAATTTGTGGTTTTCTGTTAAATAATTTAGGAATGAAGTCACTAAATAATGACAAACATTGAGTTTCAGACATCATAACCTTCAGAAAAATGCATGCTAAAGCAAGACCTGTTATTCTATCATCTGTCTTAAGTTTATATATCAGAGCAATTTTTAGAACTGTTTGTATGGTCCCCCAATATATTTGGCCTTGTCCAGATCTCCTGCATTAAGAGGTTGAGAGGTAAGTGCAAATAAATTGCTTTATAGAATTAGGAATATTCAAACCTCTCAACTGTCCCCAAATTTGTCTCAAAATGTTGCTCTCCCCCTAATAATCCCCCCACAGAAAGGCAATTTTGGAAGAAAATGTGGAGCGTTTACACTTATAAATAACTGTAATGATCAGAGTTATAAATTACTTTTATTTCAGAAATGCATGTAGATTCTTTTATTTTGTCAGCTGCTCAAGTTAACAGTACTAATATTAAAAATGTGTCCCTTCTTTGACAGGTTCCCGGCTGTATCTTGTGGCAATTTTTGTATTTTTGCATCACATTTTTGGTCAGTTTTTCATAAAATTGTGGTTTTCTGGCAAATTAGTGGCAAATAATTAAAGAGTGAAGTTAGAAAATAATGGCAGACATTTGAGTTTCAGATTTCATACCCTTCAGAAAATTCATACTAATGCAAGACCTACTACTATTCTATTATCTAAGTTTATAAGAGCAATATTTAAAAATTGTCCTTATTTTTGGGCCTGTGTCTCACTTCTATGTATGGCTTTGTCCAGATTTCTTGCTCTGAGGTTGAGAGGTATGAGTGTCAGAGCCATCCCCATCAGCCAGAGACATTTCAAAGTGCGACATACTTGTTGCACCCCACTCCCCCATGTAGTGACTCTGGATATGTCCAAGCAAGGCAAGGAGCAGTTATGCAGTGTAAGTGTGCAGAGTATTCCCCCATCCAAGGTAGACACAAGTATGACAGTGGCTTTTCATCTGTCCTTGATTTTGTAGAATGTTCTGGTTTTCTGTCATATTTTTATACTGTTGATTTATGTTTCTTATTATTCAGAAAATACATGCTGTTGCAGTGCCCTGTTGTTCTGTGTTTACGTAGCAATGCTTTAATGACCATCAGGTAAGCTTGTTGGAAATTGTAAGATGCAAGTATGCTTTAATAAGCATATTGTTAAAGGATTACCAACACTGAAAGCCTTTATGTTGTTGCCATGCAGAGAAGATTTACATAACTAGATAACGTATAAGACTTAGGTATTGAAATGCATATGACCATATTTGTAATAAAGGAAAGTATTACAGTATTTTCAGAAGCTCATTACATTTGTTGGAGACTTGCAGTCATCTTTGCAGGCTTTACCCTTAAACTAAACAGAATGCCAATCTATCATGTGTGGTCCATAACTTGTGCAGTAATCCTTTAAGCAATTTATCTTGAGCTTGTTTCTTGTTTGCTGTTCATTTTTTACTTTGATCATGTCTTTCCATTAAACAAGTAGATAATTGTTGTCAGGCAGCAGGTCTTTTTTGCATAAGAAACATTTTTACAAGTGGGGGTATTACAGAGATTGCTACTTTCAGCATGTTACTTGGTAATTTTATAAAGCTGAATATAAATTATAATTAGAACTGCAGTGTAAGGAGAAGTGGTTTGAGTTGAGTGCTGCTTGTTTTTTTATACTTGATTTTGACTGGCATTCCAGTAATGTATTTAAAAAGTAATTTATTTTTTCATGCTTCACAACCTTTGTGTTTCCATCTAGATGTTAAGTAAGCTGTTATGTAGCCAATCCATTGAAATATTTTTTTCTTCTGCACTTCATTTTGTCTTGATTGGACTCTCATAATGATGGTTTGGCACCCAGGACAGCGTATTTAATTAAAGTCCCAGTTTTTGTGGTTTTGAACATAGCCCCACCCCTTTCTAGTTGACAACACCCCTTCTCACTGACCACACCCATTCCGCTGTCTCCTGCAGCCCCCCTTTAATTTGAAGTCACCAGCCACCACTACCTAGATTCTGGTTCAGATTCTAGTAAAAGGGGAAGTGTGGGAACCAGAGTCAGATGACCAAATGTATGTGATGTCATTCTGTAATCCAGGACTGAAATTATGTTTTAAAACTAAATGAGACAGAAGTCTCAGGGAAGTCTGTTTTTGAAACCTGACAAAGAAGGATAACTCACCCATGCCATCTTGCCTAGCTTTAGTAAGTAACCAGGGAATAGTAATTATTTAGATTAGTCAGAAAATATAGTGGGATTAGTTAAGTACTGTTTTTTTCTGTATCTGTGTGAATCTATCCAGCCATGGCAATTTTTAATATTTCCTGTCATTGAAATTCTGGTGTTTATTGTAAATAGATATTTAGTATGTTCATGTTCTTTTATTATTTATTATTAAATATAGTTAAACTTTTCATCGTGGCTAGTCTTTTAGAGAATATTTTAACCTTTGAGAGTACATATATTTATTTGGTGCCACTGTGGCCGCTCCTGAAAGCCTTGCTGCATTGGTCAAACATTACCATTTGTATCAGTATTAATTTTACTCAGTATAATTGAGTACCCTTGTAAAAGTCTTAGATTAGCTCACTTTGCAGTGTTCTGGTGGCAGTATCTACCTTATAGTCTGGGCAGAGGGGGCATAGCTGGTAAATCTGTGCCAGCCTTTCTTAGGTGTGTGTGTGTGTGTGTGTGTGTGTGTGTGTGTGTGTGTGTGTGTGTGTGTGTGTGTGTGTGTGTGTGTGTGTGTGTGTATGGGTGAAAATCAAATCTCAAAGAGTTTGTGTGTCAGCTACTTGGAACAAGGACACAAAACACTAGTTTCACAGAGAGGGTGATATAGGACTTGGCTTGGAACACTAGGCAGAGAACTCAACTCTACAACTGGTCAGTGTGGAGTCTTATTTGGGGCCTGGAGAAAGAAAGAGGGAATCCCAGCCCTAGGACTGGAGTGTGGTCCATGTGTACTCTTAAGAGAAATTGTGCTTGGTGCAGAGAGCTGTATCTGGAAATACTGCGTGTATCTGTTTTTTTCCAAGTGAGCATCCCTCACTGGTGTCAGTGGTGAGGATTAAGGCTCCTTGATTACCGTCCCAGAGGAGGAGGGACATCACAACATACTCGGCATAGCAAAGTCCTGAAAGCATGTTAATAACTGCATAGCTAAGCTACATCACATGTATGTGCAAGATAGCAGAAGCATGAAAATGTGGCAAAAGCTTCACAACCTCAGTTGTATATCACCTGCACCTGTGATAGCAGAAGCATGATATGGTGCCTTCATCTTCACAACTAAGCTACAGTTTCACATGTGCATGCAAGATAGAAAAAGCATGATAATGTACCCAAAGCTTCATAATAAACCTACAGTCTCAAATGTATGTTCAAGCTACAGAAGGCTAACATGGTACCCACATCCTCACAATTGAAAAGCTCTGCAGAATCCACAGTAAACAGCATTGCCATAACAAATAGACAAGCAACAGGGGCAACAGAGGCAGTTACTCATAGTATCCAATTTGGGTTATCCTGGTTATTTTAGATGAAACACACTTTGCTAGCAACACTGCCCTGAAAAACTGAAAAAGTTACAATTATACTTCGAAAAGCAGTGTGTCTTCTTTCGGCTTTTCCCGGTTAGGGGTCATCACAGCAAAACTCTGGTCCGATAATGATTGGCAGTGGATTTTTATGGTGCCAAGTTACCAGCCTGATGCCCAGCCTTCAAAGAAGGCACACCATTCACACACGCACCTACCTGCATGTCTTTAGACATCACTCGACTGCAGGGCAGACATGCAGACTCCACACAGAAGGTCCTCCAGCTGAGAATCGAATGGGAGAACCTCTTGCTGTGAGGCGACAATGCTAACTGCTGCACCACTACAGCCCTCATACTTTGAAAAGCAGTAGCAATTGCAAATGCTATGCTGTTGAGTTGTTCCTGCCTAACATCCATTTCTCCCTGCTGGAAATACTAATAGTGTCCATGTTAGAGCATTGTACTGATGCCTGCATTGCTTACTGGCCCTGAGAATGCCAGTGGCTTCACTGACAAGCTTGACCATGCCATCTTCCTCTGAAATGAAATCTTATATACTCCTAACAACCTGAACTGGTTGTGTAACAGGTATAACATAATTTTACCCTGCTTAACACATCAGGAGTGTGCACCGCAAGGAGCATTAGTGTGTTAGCTATCACCATGAATATTCTGTGAAGAAAGATGATGGCCTGTGAGTCATGTTGGAAACATATATACAGAATTGTGTGCAGCACAGCCTAATGCTGCTGAAATGTGAACATCCACAGACATACAGATATGCTCTGGACTCTAGTTGCACTTTATATCACCGCTGCACTTTAATAGACAATAATGGTTCACAGGCATTTGTGGAATACAACCTCATTTGAATATATGCCATACAAACTGCTATTTTTACATGACTTAAGAAGGCATTCCACCATTTTAAATACCAAAGTGTACACACACAAAAAAAGAGCAACAGCACCTGTGTGGCATTTTCAAGTAAGTTATTTGCAGCAGAGAAGCAGAGGTTTCAGAATAAACACCTCTGGGGAGATATACAGTGTCATGCAGTACTGGGGTATGAGGTAAATCTTGGGTATAAAGTACATATGAGCCCTTGTTTTGGAAATGAGTATGGATATATATTATATATAATATACTGTTATGCAATATGTACCTGCATGTAGTCTGTATGCAATATATAGCCTGAAAGTAGTGAATACCATTCATAGCCATTATTTAAGGGTTTCCCCCCTCCCATCAAATAACTACATCAGTTAAGAAGAATCTCCCAGAAAATACTGTGGATCCAGCAAAGAAGTTTGAGAGAACCATAGCCTGAAAGTAGTGCATGTATGTTAACTTTTTTGGTTTAGTGTACTTTACATAGTGTACTCCCTTAAGGACAGCTGACTGACTTTAGTGTGGTCAAACGCTGCATCACAGATTAGCAGCAGGCATCAGCTCCCCATATATCTGTTACATTCTTAGTTATACTGCATTCCTTTTCCTCTATAATCTAGAGTGCACCTTTGCCTCTTCCTACCCATCCTGCCCACACTCCAGCTTCTTAAATTATACAACACATTTCTGATATACTGATTATTTTGTTTGAATTTAGTCTACGTTTACTTAACTGCCACATGCCTACCTTCCACCCATATAGGATACATATTGCAGTAATAGGCTCTCTTTCACATTACACTGATAGCCTCCCAAACTCTCCATTGTCTTGTACTACTGGTTCTTCCCCGCTCCATTCGCTAAACTCACTCCACTACCCTACCCTACCTCCATTCCCACTCACCCCATATCAATTACATTTATAGTTATACACCACACCCTCTATCAGTTCCGTCCCACCCAATTAGAGTTTCACACCACACATATCGCTTACAAACCAACACCCTTCACCACACCCTTACTATCACTCATTATTAGTATATCAAACCCACTTACTTTAAGGTACTACCCTTAAACACACTTCACCAGACATGATGAACTATAAACAAGAGTCCCACTTAATAAAAGCACTACTCTACATATGTACTATCATCCCCTTTCTCCTGTTCTCCTATCTCTCCTCTTACCACACTCAACTACTTATCAGTACCCCCCACAATGGCAAACCAAACCTCTATCCACTCCCCTGAAACTTTGTAATTTCCCTGTCACACCACTAGACCTCCTCTAGATCAGTCTTTTACTCCCACTACAAACTGTCAGTCAGCACTAACCCTCACTCCTTATTAAGACATACTAAATTACTACACAAACTAACTAAACTGTATCTTCACCTACTCAACAAGCTTATTTGCTGTGGTGACATTCATCCTAATCCAGAGCCCACCACAGCACCCTACACAGACTCTAATCAGCCAAACCCCCTATACTATAGACCTACCTCCTCTCTCTTCATTAACATAAATGCAAGAAGTATACTTAATAAAATCTAGGACCTTCACACCCTTCTAGCTGTATATAAACCAGAAATAGCAGTGCTAACTGAAACATGGCTTAAACCAGAACACCATAATAATGAGATTATAGCCTGGCTATAACATAATATGCAGAGATAGAATAGAGAAAAAGGGAGGTGGTGTAGCAATATTGTTCCAAAATCATCTAACCATTGAACAAATTGATTATAACACCCAAGAAATCAAAGATGTTGAACTAATGCTTGCCAAATTAAAACTAAACTCAAACAAACATGTCATTATTGCAGGTGGCTATAATTCACCAGGCAATAACACTACTATAATGGAAAACCTGCTAAACTGGATCTCAAACTCCATGCCACACGAAACTGTACTATTAGGTAACTTTAATATTGTCTGGCTGAACTGCTCTAGCCACACTCCAACTACCCACATTAACCTCCATAGATTTACCCAAATTATATCCACCGCAACCAGTACAGACAAAACCTCAAAACGCTAATCCATCTTAGACTGGATTCTGTTATCTGACCCCACTCTAGCATGGCACTCTGGCTGTCTACCTGACAGTCTAAGTGATCATCAACCAACCTACCTAATTCGGAACAGACCCCGTTACATAAGCCAACCCAACTTCAGAGTAATGCATAACAAAAAGACCTATAAAACAACTGACTTCATCAATTCAACACTAAGCTGTAATCGGACACCCCTAAAACTACTATCTCTAGATGATGCCGTACTTTAACTCCACTTTCCTGCAAATCCTAAACTGTCATGCCCCCTCCAGATCTATAAGACTAAAAGCTAACTATGCTCCATGGCTAACTACAGATACTAAGACTACAATAAAAGAGAGGGATCTGGCCTGGAGTCAGTATCAAAATAACAAAACCACTAATCTGAGGCAAACCTACCAAGAACTTCAAAACAAAGCCAAAAAACAAATCAAACTAAACAAAAGTAACTACTACAATAACATGCAGGAAAATATGCCAACAACCCTAAGAAAGTTTGGGCTACAATAAATGGCATAATCCACCCAGGTAAAGCCACCACCCCAACACCAGTACTACCAAACAACTATGAAAACATTCCCACACGATTTAACAAGTTCTTTACTGAAACAGTCCAAACCCTTACCAATGCCCTCAATACCACTAGCAGCCCTATACCAAGTACTAGCAAAACCCACCCTACTATTCAAAACAATACCACCAACTTTTCTCTACAACCTGTACCAACTAAAATTATTTCAAATCTCCTTAAGAAACTCAAACCAACCACACTAGCTGCTGACACCCTACCAGCCGAATTTGTTCAGATAGCAGCAGACACCATAGTCTATCCCATGTCCATCCTCATAAACAGGTCACTTGCAGAATTCAAAGTCCCCACCCTGTGGAAAACATCACAAATTATTCCACAACACAAAGGGGGCACCTCCTTAGAACTCACAAACTACCGCCCAATCGCAATACTTTCATCTCTATCCAAGATATTAGAGAGAGTTGCACATTCCTAACTACTTCGGTACCTCTTACAAAACAACTTAATCTCCAAAACTCAGTATGGCTTTAGACCATCCCACAGTACCACCACAGCATTACTATCATTTACAGATGTAGTTAACCACAATAGAAACAAGGCACTATTTGTATCTTAGGTTCATAGGTTAGTACTAGGCTAACTGCTCTTGTGAGTCATTGTAAGCCTAGCCAATTATCCCTTGTGAGACTCAAACCCTACACCTTGTGTTTGTAAGGCAAACACCTTAACCATTAGGCCACCCTTCCATTTTCTTAGACTTATCTAAAGTTTTTGACATTGTAGACCATAATATTCTTCTCCAAACTTTATCTACCCTAAGCCTCAGCCCCTTGACTATATCATGGTTTACTAGCTACTTATCTGGTCGACAGCAAGCAGTCCTATGGCATGACCAGCTGTCCCCCCTGCTACCAGTATCCATAGGTGTCCCTCAAGGATGCATCCTTGGCCCACTATTGTTCTCACTATTCACCAACCAAATCAATTCCTCCTCACTCACAGCATCAGTAGTACAATATGCAGATGACACCACCCTTACAAGTGCTGCCCTCACCTTAAAGGAACTGCAAATCCTCACCCAGAACACTTTTACTCTAGCCGTAACATGGTTTCCTAACATCAAACTTATTCTTAACCCTCAAAAAATGAAATTAATTATTTTCGGCCCAGGTCATGCCCCCCCACCCCCAACAACACTTTCACCATTCACTCCAAAGATAACATTCAAATCACTTCAACTGCACACACTAAACTCTTAGGTGTAGAAATAGACAATAACCTCAAATTTGACATCCATATAGCACAAACCATTAAGAAAGTTAATAAAAAACTAGGACTTTTTTATAGGAACAAACCCTTTATAACTAAACAAACCAAAGCTACTATTGCAATAACTCATCTCTTATCCATCCTTCTCTATGCCTCTCCCATCCTTACTAGTCTCCGCCAGAGTGATGTAAACAAAATGGACCCTTGTTATAATAAAATAGCCAAGTTTGCTACTGAAACCTCATACAAATCCCACCACTGTCTCACCCGTAACCAACTCAATTGGCTCAAGCTACCTCAACTACTT